>NC_047145.1:1050000-1272500 GCF_009829125.3 Periophthalmus magnuspinnatus | reverse complement strand
AAACAGGGACTTCCCTCGCTCCATCACGCTCATTCTCTCCCTCTTTTTACATGTGTCTGTCTGCTCCCTTTTGTTCTTCTCTAACTCTCTTTCCTCTCTCTCCCTCTACCTCCTTCTCTTCTCCTGTCATCTCTCCTCACCCCTCCCTGTCCATTTCTCTCCGTCTCTCCTCCCCTCTGCCTCTTTACTTCTGTCTCCATAACCCCTCTCTCTCTCTCCACTACTAACTCTTTTCTTTCTGCTCTCCTCCTTTCTCTCCCTCCCTCTCCCCCTCCTCTCTCTCCCTCACTCTTTTCTCCCCTCCTCTCTCTCTCTTCTCTCCCTGTTCATGTGTTCACACTTGTCTGAGATGCATGTACCTCCTCTCTCTCCTCTCTTCTCCTCCCTCTCTCTCCTAATCTCTTTCTCTTCTCTCTCCCTCTGTCCTCCTCGTCCCTCTCTTCCTTCTTTTCTTCTCAGTGTCAGATGGATTAAAATAATAAAGGGGGAGATGGTCCTATTATAGGTCAAAAGCCTCTCTCTCTCTCTCTCTCTCTTTCTCTCTCCATCTCCCCCTCTCTCCTCCTCCCTCTCTCCTCCCTCTTTCTCTTCCTCTCTCCTCCTCTATTCTTCATCCAAATCCTCTCTTCTCCCTCTCCATCTCTCCTTCTCCTTTTCTCCTCCCTCTCTCCTCCTCTCTCTGTCCTCTCTCCCTCTCTTCTTCTCTCCAGTTGTCTCTGTGTCAGACAGATGTAAATAATAAAGGGGTGAATGGTCCCAGAATAAGTCCATGGCCTCTCTCTTCCTCTCTCCCTTCCCCCTCTCTCCTCCCTCTCTCCTCCTCTTCTCTCTCCATTAATCTCTGTGTCAGACAGATTTAAATAATAAAGGAGTAGATGGGCCCAGAATAAGTTTGAAGCCTCTCTCCCTCTTTCCACCTCTCCTTCTCTCTCTGTCCTGTCTCCTTCCATCTCTCCTCTTCCTCTCTCACTCTCTCCTCCTCTCCTTCTCCCTCTCTCCTTCTCTTTCTTCCCCTCCTCTCTCTCCCTCTCTCTCTCCCTCTTTCCACCTCTCCTCCTTTCTCTCTCCTCTTCCTCTCTCTCTCCCTCTCTCCTCCTCTTTCCTCCTCTTCCTCTCTTTCTCTCTCTCTCGATCTCTCCTCTCTCTCTCCCTCTATCCTCCTCTCTCCTCCCCTCCCCCCTCTCTCTCTCTCTCCCCCTCTTTCCACCTCTCTCCTCCTCTCTCTCCTCCTCTTCCTCTCTCTCCATTTGTCTCTGTGTCAGACAGATGTAAATAATAAAGGAGTAGATGGGCCCAGAATAAACCCTGATGCCCAGAGGAGCTGTTCCTGAGGAGCTGTTCCTGAGGAGCTGTTCCAGAGGAGCTGTTCCTGAGGAGCTGTTCCAGAGGAGCTGTTCCTGAGGAGCTGTTCCAGAGGAGCTGTTCCTGAGGAGCTGTTCCTGAGGAGCTGTTCCAGAGGAGCTGTTCCTGAGGAGCTGTTCCAGAGGAGCTGTTCCAGAGGAGCTGTTCCAGAGGAGCTGCTCGTGGAGTCATTCCATTTGGAGGATATTGTCGCCGTGGAGACGAGACACTTTTATTAGCTCTCTTAATAAACACATTACATTTGTTGAACGGCGAGAATTGAATCGTATTTCAAACTTTTCTCAAAATGTCAGAGCACATTTACAGAGAGCGGAGACGTTATTAAAATTCAAACTCAAAGGCTCGTCATAAAACGATTTATGTTCAGAGATTAAGAACATTGTGTCAACTAAAGATGCTCCATGTAACTTTTCTGATGGAGAGTTCGCCACCTGCAGGCTAGCAGTTATAGCGGCTAATTTGGAACCGCGGGTATCATAGCAACCAAACAGCCAATCAGGAGCGAGGCTGTTGAAGGTCACACTTTGGAGTCTGACAGCAGCAGTTACAGAGGGAGGAGCCAGTTTTTCAAAATAAAGTGAGTTGGAGCCGATGGAGCAGGAAGTGCGACCATGATCACTTCCTGTTTGTAACGCGGCGGCGAGCAGTTTAGCTACGTCCATTTACATAAAACGACTGGTCACTATATGTGTTGAAAGAAAATTGTACAACAGTTTTGTTCTATTAAATGTGCATTGTGGAACTTTTTAGGCAGAGGGTTCACGACTTGCAGTTGTTTTTGCTTTGTCATTAACTCACTATTAGTCAGATCTGCGGAGAGGCGTCCCCGCTTAGAGTATAAATGCTCGTTTTTCAGTGTTAGCCCTAGAAACATCTGTAAATAGAAGCTGGACTAAAAAATTAAATCCATCTCAAAAGGAGTCGAGCTGTTCGCTGACCCCACATGAAAAGTTCCATAGTGCATCTTTAAAGTAATCAGACGTTTTGGCTCAAAAATATCGTGGCAACCGAACATTTAACATATTTCACAGTTTATCATTTTCATACAAACCAGAAAATAGAAATGTAGGGCAGCGGTGGCTCAGTCGGTGCAGCGTTTGCCCATCGATCTGAAGGTTGCCGGTTCGAATCCCGCTTTCACAGATGAATACTGATGTTGTACCCTTGAGCAAGTGTAACCCAGCAGAGAAAACGTGCCTTATTCCTCTCTAACGTTGACGCGCTCATTTTATTTTGAAAGCTTTTATTTTGGTAAGAGGAAGTGTGATGCTCTCTCTTTGTTGACTTCCTGTTTTGTCACGTGGTTGATGATGACGTTATTATTTGTCAAAGTGATTCAGTCCCGGCTCCTCGTGTTTTGTTGACAGTTTCATCTTAGTTTTTGTTCTTTTAAGTTTTGGACACAGAGAGGCTGCTTCTTAAACCTTTATTTTTGCTTCACATCGTCTGGGTGAGTCAACATCTGCTTATTATAAAGAAAAACAAGCTAATGTGAAGCTAAGGTGATGCTAATGTGAAGCTAACGTGATGCTAACGTGTTGAGGCAAGGCAAGCAGGGCATTTGTACACCACAACTCGTACACAAAGTAATTCAAAGTGTTTTACAGAATAAGACAGACGTTTAAATCACAGAACAACAAATCAAAACAGAAATAATCGCCATAAACTTAACATTAAAACAAAAGAGTGCAGAATAAAACACTTATGCTAACGGGATGCTAATGCTAATCGCGCGCTGTAAACTTCTACTTAAGGTCAATGTGAAACTTATTTGTCCTTGTTTCATGTTTTTTTAAAGCAAGAATTAAGTTGACGACAAATGTCTCTGTACTTTTATTTAATTTTGATCTGTTTCCTGGTGAGATGTGATGTTTATTTTGATTTTAAATGCAGATTTAGATCAGTTTAAAGGAGTTACTGTATAAATAAGTTAATTTCTTGATTTACAAAAGCTTAAAAAAGGATTAAAAGTTACAAATTCAGTTGGATACTAATATTTATCACAAATCACATGGTTAATGAGATAAAAAACTTAAAGGAGAAATTAATTGTATTATTATTATTGCATCTGTTAAAAACAATATCATGTGCAATGTGACATTTTGAGTTTAAACATGCATGTTACTGATATTTAAAATTGTGTAATGGGAATACAATATTTGATATTTTGTGATTAAAAACTAAAGAAAGCTTTGGCTTCTACTACTACAAAGATTAGAGAATGGAAATGGACTTTAAACTATCTGTAAACATTATTGTTCCGCAGGCTCGTTTTGATTCTGAAGACTCTCAGAGGAGACGGTGAGCCTGTCTCAGAACCCTGTGAATGGAGAAAAGGCGACTTTCTCTCCTTTTCTTGTTGATCTCATCACACGGTAACGACTCAAACTGTCACAACAAAGAACCTTTCTGAGCATCTGACTTTGACTGAAACGACTGAAACATCATTGCGCTCAGTTGGACTTGTTTTTTGATTTACACAATGTGAATATAACACAGATTACCGACTGTTAAGTTGTAAACATTTTCATTTGATTTAATTTTTTCTGTCTACACTAAACCATCATCACTCATTTCTGTTTCCTTCCATTTCATTTACGTTCACTCTGTTCTTATTCCTATTGTAGATCTTCTGAACCTGGCTCTTTGTCCAAACTATTTAATTATTTTAATATACTTTTCTTGAGTCAGGGGTTCCACAAGACACTTATCCCCCCTCGCCCCAGTGTCTGTGTACACGGATGTGTTAATGTGTGGGTTCACCATATGTGTAGATCTCAGTGTGGTCCTGATGTGGAGCTGCTTTGGTCCTGGTTTAGTCCCTCTTCAGTCCTGCTTTAGTCCTGTTGTAGTCCCGTTGTAGTCCCACTGTAGTCCCGCTTTAGTCCCGCTTTAGTCCCGCTTTAGTCCCGCTTTAGTCCCGCTTTAGTCCCGCTTTAGTCCCGCTTTAGTCCCGCTGTAGTCCCGCTGTAGTCCCGCTTTAGTCCCGCTTTAGTCCCGCTTTAGTCCCGCTTTAGTCCCGCTGTAGTCCCGCTTTAGTCCCGCTTTAGTCCCGCTTTAGTCCCGCTGTAGTCCCCGCTGTAGTCCCCGCTGTAGTCCCGCTGTAGTCCCCGCTGTAGTCCCTCTGTAGTCCCTCTGTAGTCCCGCTGTAGTCCCGCTGTAGTCCTGCTTTAGTCCCGCTTTAGTCCCGCTTTAGTCCCGCTTTAGTCCCGCTTTAGTCCCGCTTTAGTCCCGCTGTAGTCCCTCTGTAGTCCCGCTTTAGTCCCGCTGTAGTCCCGCTGTAGTCCTGCTTTAGTCCCGCTTTAGTCCCGCTGTAGTCCCGCTTTAGTCCCGCTTTAGTCCCGCTGTAGTCCCGCTGTAGTCCCGCTGTAGTCCCGCTGTAGTCCCGCTTTAGTCCCGCTTTAGTCCCGCTTTAGTCCCGCTTTAGTCCCGCTGTAGTCCCGCTGTAGTCCCGCTTTAGTCCCGCTGTAGTCCCGCTGTAGTCCTGCTTTAGTCCCGCTTTAGTCCCGCTTTAGTCCTGCTTTAGTCCCGCTTTAGTCCCGCTTTAGTCCCGCTGTAGTCCCTCTGTAGTCCCGCTTTAGTCCCGCTGTAGTCCCGCTGTAGTCCTGCTTTAGTCCTGCTTTAGTCCCGCTTTAGTCCCGCTTTAGTCCTGCTTTAGTCCCGCTTTAGTCCTGCTGTAGTCCTGCTTTAGTCCCGCTGTAGTCCCGTTTTAGTCCCGCTGTAGTCCCGCTGTAGTCCCGCTGTAGTCCTGCTTTAGTCCTGCTTTAGTCCCTCTGTAGTCCCGCTGTAGTCCCGCTGTAGTCCCGCTGTAGTCCTGCTGTAGTCCCGCTGTAGTCCCGCTGTAGTCCCGCTGTAGTCCCGCTTTCGTCCCGCTTTCGTCCCGCTTTCGTCCCGCTTTAGTCCCGCTTTAGTCCTGCTTTAGTCCTGCTTTAGTCCTGCTTTAGTCCTGCTTTAGTCCCGCTTTAGTCCTGTTTTAGTCCTGCTTTAGTCCCTCTGTAGTCCTGTTTTAGTCCTGCTGTAGTCCCAGTTTTGCTGTACTGTGTGTCGTGTAAACACAGTGATGATGATTTAAAGTCCACTCTCACAGTTTCATGGACTCCACTGGCCTCTTCTCTTGACTCAGGCTCAGTGTTTTCCCTGAGTTTGCATCGTGTCGTACAGATCTGGCAACTCCTGCATCTTCACTCAGAATGGGCCGGGCTGCCACTACCTTCTAACAAAGATTAAAAGTTTCACATATCCAGATAATGATTTTGGGCTGGATAATGATAACAGATCGCTTAAAAAGGGCAGAGCGCTCACTCGAGACGCCGGGGACGAGCTGGACAAACGGCTCCTCTCCGCTCTCGTATCGGCGGCAGCAGCAGAACCTCTGGCACGTTTCCAACTCGAGCTCTTTTTTCTCACACCTGGCAACCCCTCGTTCACTGTGCAGCTGTGTCCAGAGAGTGCGCTCAAAGCCAGTAAAACAATACAATACAAGATCACGTTTTCTCATTCAAACCAGAGAACAGACGAGCTAAAGCCCCGAAGACCTCGTAAAACTTCAACTGTTGACAAAAGGCGCCTGATTTGTCTGTTTTTAATGTTCACATCTTGATTTACAGACACAATAGTGAAAAATACAAACCCCAGGATCATGTAGAGGGTTAATACAAACATTTAAGACCAAAATGAGTCTGAAACAGCAGAGACAGAGAGAGGACACAGTTAAAAAAACAAAACTAAAACTAAACAAAAAAAAACAACATTTAAATAACTAAAAAACAAACCAACCCCCATAACAAAAAAATAAAGAAAAATAAACTTAAAAAATAAAATAACTTAAAAAAAACACCTCAAAATAATAAAAAATAAATTAAAAAAGCCCTCAAAATAAAAATAAAAAAAACAAAGAAAAAAATAAATAAATAACAAAGTAATAAAAATAAGTAAACTCAACATAACTCAAAAAAAAAGAACCCCAGGATCATGTAGAGGGTTAATACGAACATTTAAGACCAAAATGAGTCTGAAGCAGCAGAGACAGAGAGAGGGGACAGATTTTCAATAGGAAGTGAATTGGAGCCAGAGTCATCGGAGCAGGAAGTGCGCCATGATCACTTCCTGTTTGGAAAGCGGTGGCTATCAGGTTAGCTATGTCCATTTATATAAACAGTTTATGCTTCCATCCTTAAATATCATCTTAAAAGTCTTTACACCTTTCAAAAAATGTGAATATTTTGTTTTGAACTGCTATGGCAGAAATGCTAATCACTCTGAAACCATGAATACATTTGGAGTCCATTCAAAACCAAACAAAAGCTTTTGGTCAACAAAAATTAATAGCACAAAGACTGAATGTTTTATCTGAACGTTATGATCAAATCCACTTAAAACTTTTACTTTCAAGTTGAGTTTATTATTTTTGTTTATGTGAAAGTAGTTTTACCAGTTTAGTTTAGGCTAATTTGCATTTTTAATGTTTGTTTCTCTGGGGCCGAGGGGTAAGACACGTAGACCAGAATGCACCTGGGCCGAGGAGAGCAGCGGAGGAACGTAACAAATGAAAAGTAGTAACGTACTTAAGTATATTTTAAAGGGAATACTTTTTACTTTTACTTAAGTACATTTGTAGTGGAGTAGAAAGTACAGATACTGCTCTCATTTTTGAACAGGACTGAAAAGTAAAAGTATTTTTCTTACTGTGTGAGATGAGAGCTGCTGAAAAGGCTGAGGGTTTATTTTTAACACGTTCAGAATTTGAACTAAACAAAAATAAACAAATAAAAACAGAAAAAAACAATAAATTCAGTTGTTTCTGTTCTATAAGACTCAAAATCTGTGACTTTTACTTTTTACTCTTTAAGTACATCGTTTTTATACTATTAAGTACATTTTTTCATGTGATACTTTTACTTGATTATCTCTTTGCTCCAGTATCTGTACTTTTACTTCAGTAACAGTACTTCTTCCACCTCTGCAGGAGCTGGTCGGCCTGATATAATCTTGTCTGTTTATTCACTCGGAGTAAATCTACAGAAGTTTTGTTTGTGCTTCGTAAACCGCGTTTCCACGGAGACCAAAGTGATTGTTTGAGTTTTGTTTAGGCCTGAGTTTGCTCACTGCTTTTGTTTGTTAGTTTTCATAAACAAAGACATCAACTTCCCTCTAGAATCTGTTCCCTGTTGCAGTGTGTTAAGTTCAGCTGATTGACCGATAACAACTACAATAGCTCCACCTGGTGGTCAAACTTTACATGGTCATAATGGAAACAAAAGGAAAATAGATCATTAAACTTTATTTTACGTGTTATGAATTTATATCAGCCTTTTACAACAGATAAAAACAAACATATATTTTTATTTCAATGCTGTAAAGAGCAAGAAATAATAAATATAGAAACGTTTTCTGATCTTCAGTGAGCCCAGAAAATACTGGATGAAAAGCAAGGCAAGTTTATTTGTACAGCACAATTCATATACTAGGTAATTAAAAGTGCTTTACAGAATAAGAAGGACATTAAAATCACAATACAACAAATCAAAATAAATAACAATCAAGGAGAAAAGTGCAGAATAAAAACCTTTAGGTCACAGCAGATAAACAGAACCATTTGAGTCTGGATTTAAACTTTGTCAAAGTCGAGGCCTGAGTCACATCTTCCTGGTGTAGTCCTGGTTTAGTCCTGGTTTAGTCCTGGTTTAGTCCTGGTTTAGTCCTGGTTTAGTCCTGGTTTAGTCCTGGTTTAGTCCTGGTTTAGTCCTGGTTTAGTCCTGGTTTAGCCCGGGTTTAGTCCTCCTCATGTGAGATGGTTCATGTGGCTCATGTGGGAGATGTTCTTTGGTGCTGGTCCAGAGCTGCTTTAAAGTCTGTTCTCTGAGCCACAGGACACATGTGAAGTACTTCCTGGTTCTATGGGGCCCATGGGGGCCCATGGGGGACCTGGGGGGCCAAGAGTGTCTCTGGAGATTGTTATGGGGCAGAGCCATAGGGAAGATGTGTCAGTGTGGAGGATGGAGACAGGAGAAGGTGAAAAATACCCATAATGCTTTTTGAATGTAACTTTTTCTGATTTTGACCTGACCTAGACAAACACAGGCTGGACCAAACATATACAAAGGTTCAACACTTTTCCACACAGGAACTTCTAATAAATTATTTAAAAAAAACAAAAAAAAACTCTGGTGTAGTATTATTATGTATTTTACTAAACAAATGGATTTGAAACCTCATGAACAAAGGTGCAGTGTGTAACTTTGCAACATGCTTTCCTACAGTGAGTGGGGTCGCCTCTCCACAGATCTGCGGTGTAACTTGGCCTGGTGGTGTCATGTGCTTGTCTCCATAGAGATAGAAGTTTAAAAGCCATAAACACCAATGAAGACGAGCAGGTTGTGAAAAAAATGTTCGCAGTGTTCTTGTTTATTGCTGCCTGCAGTGCTGAGTTCATTCATAAAAACTCTCCAATCTTCTGTCTCTCAAACATAATGAAATTAAGTTTGGATGACCATTTCACACAGCTGCACTTAACTACAGAAGAAGACAAACAGGAAGCTCCTCCAGGAACTAGCATCAGTGCTAACAACACTGACTATTAAAACCAACCAAGTAATTACAAAGAGGGTCAGGGTTACATTCCTGGGTGACTGTTTCACCATCTGTCCAGGGACCACAGACGAAAAACAGACGAATAAATCTGGTACATTTACAGAAATGTTGATTAATGTACATTGTCCCTGTTAAATAAACCAAATAAAAAAAAGGATCATTTCTGCCACAGACCCACACTTATTAACCACAGAAAAAGACAAATAGAAAGATCGTCCAAGAACTAGCATCAGCACTAACGACACTGAAGCACAACAGCGAACTTTAGAGGGTCAGAGGTTCAACTGTGGGTCAAATTCTCATCTCCAGTCCCTGGAATAGACCTTACTGAGAAGGCGGAGGAGTGTGATTCCCCTGTAAGTGAAACACACCCTCCAGTCCCCTTCTTAAACAGAGGGACCTCCACCCCGGTCTGCCAGTCCAGTGGTACTGGCCCCGACCGCCACATGATGTTGCAGAGACGTGTCAGACAAGACAGTCCCACAACGTCCAGAGATTTAACATACTCAGGATGTGTCGCCATCGAGGAGGTAACCCAAATGCTAACTGTAAAATGTTTTTATTTCTTCTGGCTCATTGACGCAGACACTGTCGATCATTAAAGACACAGTTCAACTCATTTACAGTTTCTCTGTCATGAGTTGTCACTGTGAACAAAACACTCAGGTACATTTGTACATTTGTCGTCTGAGCGTCGGGTTTATATCATTTAAATCTTATTATTTTTTATTTCCCTGTTGTTTTTATAGTAGTCTCATTACAGTTGTCAGTTTGTTCTCATACACTTAATACCTCAATTCATGACTTTTGGACCTCAATTTTATGAAATCCCTGTACAATTAACATCTCTATGAAGACAGGCCTCAACCAGAAAAGTTCCACAGTGCAGCATTACTAAGGCTCACTCAAATCTGTTTCCCTGCCAGGGTTGTTTTATTTCCACACTGAAACACAGTTTTGAAACTCACCAGGCATAGACTGGTATATGTACACTGAACCTGAGAGCTTCTGGTTTTGTGCTGAGCACTACACCACCTTGTTTCTGCTGTGAGTCTTGACCAGAGACACTGAGGAACCATAAGATAACAGTCCAAACCCTGGAAACAGAGGCTCAGTGAATGTGGTGTTGAAGGTGTAGAGCTGGAACAGTTTTCCATCAGAACCGACCTCATAGAAGGACAGAACTCCAGCCTCAGAGTCCAAGAACACGCCCACTCTGCCAAAGTCCACGCCCAGTGTGCCAGAGGGTACGCCCCCTTTGCCAGAGTCCACATCCACTGTGCCAGAGACCACGCCCACTTTACCAGCCTGTGTGAGTTTTGTCCATATATGTTTGTGATTGACAGAGTATTGGTCATTGTAGATCACCAGACTCCAGGATTGATCATTGTTTCCAAACCCACACTCCTCTCCTTTTCCTTTTCGCCTGATCCCTCTGTAACTCACTGCTATAGAAACCTCTCCGGTCCACTGCACCTCCCAGTAATAGCGCCCCCTCAGGCCAGTGCAGCTCAGGACCTGTTCCCACTTTGTGAATCTGTCCTCATGATCTGGATACTCCTGTTCTTTCCTCACACGTGTCACAGTCCGATCGTCCTCAGACAGAAGCAGGTGTCTGTGAGCCGTGTTTGTGTCCAGAGAGAACTCACAGGAGTCTGAAACACAAACATTTAAATGTGAGAGTATTATTCATAAAACTAGTAATGTGTGAATGAAATAAAAGCACTCACACTTCCTCAGACCTGGGACCATCCAGCGCTCTCCAGCAGGATCCAGCCTAAAACACACAAGTCCAGTTTAGACCAGACCAAGACCAAACATGGACCAGGACCAAGACCAACCACGGACCAGAGACCAGGACCAAGACGAAGACCAACCATGGACCAGAGACCAGGACCAAGACAAAGACCAAACATGGACCAGGACCAAGACAAAGACCAACCATGGACCAGAGACCAGGACCAAGACAAAGACCAACCATGGACCAGAGACCAGGACCTCTCTCTTTGTCTCTCTCGCTCTCTCTTTTGTTGTGTGTCTCTGTCTCTTTTTGTCTCTGTGTCTCTCTCTCTTTATCTCCTTCTCTATTTCTCTCTCTCTGTGTCTCTTTTTCGCCCTCTTGTCTCTATTTGTCTCTCTTTCTCTTTGTCTCTGTCTCTGTGTTTTTCTCTCTCTCTTTGTCTCTGAACAAAGTGCTCCACATAGGTGCAGAGTATACAGGTATGTTCAACTGAGTTCACCTGGCAGCGGGGGCGGTCTCACCTGACAGACAGCAGGGGGCGCTGGTCCTGTAGAGCGGTCAGGAGCTCGGCTGAGGGTCCTGGATGGTTGTAGCTCAGGTCTAACTCGCGCAGGTGGGAGGGGGCGGAGCTCAGAGCTGAGGCCAGAGCAGCTCCGCCCCTCTGTGAGACCAGACATCCAGACAGCCTAAAGACACAGCATTACACCCATGTGCACACAAGGGGGCAGAGTGCATCATGGGAGTGTCTCACCTGAGCGACTCTAGTCTGCAGGGGGCGCTTTTCAGTCCAGAACACAGCAGCTCCACTCCTGAGTCCTGGAGGTCGTTGTGACTGAGATCCAGGTGTGTGAGACTGGAGGAGCTGAGGACTGAGGCCAGAGACCCACAACTGCGAGGGGACAGTCCACAGAGGGACAAACTGAGGAGACAAGAGGAAACTGTCACTGACCCCATCTGACCGTGTGTGGTCCTGGTTCGTTCAGCTTCAGCCCAAACATGATAAAGGCCTAACTTTGAAACACTCACGCAGTAAGTAAGAGATTACCAGTCAGAAAATAAACATTTACTCCTTTACTGTTGGACCAGAGCCTCTGGAGACTCACCTGAATGTCTTCAGTGTGCAGGGGGCCTTCTTCAGTCCAGAACACAGCAACTTCACTCCTGCATCCTGGAGGTCATTGTGACTGAGATCCAGGTGTGTGAGACTGGAAGAGCTGAGGACTGATGCCAGCGGCCCACAGCTGTGAGGAGACAGGCCACAGCCAATCAGACTGAGGAGAAAGAGGGACATTAGAGACTAGAACCACCACACAAGAGTTTAAATACAGTCTGGACTCACAGGGCTTTGGTGGAGGCTCTGACCACCGACAGCAGGCCCAAGAGAGCTCTCTCTGAGGCCTGGTATTTACACAGGTCAAACTCCTCAAGGTCTGAGTCTGAGGACAGTAAGAGAAAGGACAGAGTCGACCACTCAGCAGGTGACATGTTTCTATCAGAGAGAAGTCCTTCTCTCATGTACCACTGCATCATCTTCACCAAACTCAGGTCGTTCATCTCGTTCAGACAGTGGAGGAGGTTCAGTTTTCTCTCTGCAGACAAACCTTCTACGTTCAGCTTCTGTTTGATGTACTTCACCGTCTCCTTGTTCTGTTTTTTTTCTGTGTTAGTCAGCAGACCCTGCAGTAGCCTTTGATTGGTTGGCAGGGACAGTCCCAGGAGGAAGCGCAGGAACAGGTCCAGGTGTCCATTTCGATTCTGTAAGGCCTGGTCCACAGCCGAGCAGTAGAAGGCTGCCTCAGGCTCTGGACTCTCAGAGTGTAGTGGCTCCAGCAGGTTTTCTCCAGAGCTGAAGAAGGTCTGATGGACGTGAAGAGCAGCCAGAAACTCCTGCACACTCAGATGTATGAAGCAGTAGACCTTGTCCTGGTACAGGCCTGGCACCTCTTTGAAGACCTGTGTGAACACTCCAGAGTACACTGAGGCCTCTGCAGGGTCCAGCCCACACTCGCTCAGGTCACACTCGTAGAAGATCAGGTTTCCTTTCTGCAGCTGCTCAAAGGCCAGTTTTCCCAGAGACCACACAATCTTCTTGGTCTTTTCAGTCCAGTGAAGGTCCTCCCCTGATCTCTGGTGATACTTGATGTTTTGGACTTTGGCCTGCACCACCAGGAAGTGGACGTACATCTGTGTGAGAGTCCGGGGCAGCGCTGATTCCTCTGTTTGGTACAGAGGCATCTGTAGAACTGTGGAGAGGATCCAGCAGAAGATCGGGATGTGACTCATGATGTAGAGGCTGCGGATGCTCTTGATGTGGGAGATGATGGCTGCGGCCTGGTCTCTGAACTTCTTCCTGAAGTACTCCTCCTTCTGTGGGTCGGTGAACCCTCGCACCTCTGTCACCATGGAGACGAACTCAACAGGGATCTGATTGGCCGCGGCGGGGCGCGTGGTTATCCAGAGGCGAGCGGAAGGAAGCAGCCTCCCCCTGATAAGGTTTACCAGCAGCACGTGCACTGAGGCCGACTCTGTGGGGTCGGTCAGGTCCTGGGTTCTGCTGAAGTCCATAGGAGGTCTGCACTCGTCCAGACCGTCAAAGATGAAGAGCACCTGAAGCTGTTGGAAGCTGCATAGATGTTTGGATGGACTGAAGAAGTGGTGCAGCAGTCCCACCAGGCTGAACTGTGTGTCTCTGAGCACATTGAGCTCTCTGAAAGTGAACGGGAACAGCAGCTGGAGGTCCTGGTGCGCCTTGCCTTCAGCCCAGTCCAGACTCAACTTCTGAGTCAGTATTGTTTTCCCCACACCGGCCACGCCCTTCGTCAGCACCGCCCTGATTGGCTCTGGTGAGTGTGGGCGGGGTTTAAAGATGTCTTCACATTTGATGGTGATCTCTGGAGCAGCCGATCTCCTGGACATGGTCTCCATGTGTCTGATCTCATGTTCCTGGTTGACCTCTGAGGCTCCACCCTCTGTGATATAGAGCTCTGTGTAGATCTGGGTCAGGGGGGCGGACTCTCCTGGTTTAGCCACACCCTCAAACACGTGGCTGAACCTCTTCTGCAGATCACGCTTCAGTTTATCTCTGCATGTCGTCTCCTTCCATCCTGAAACATACAAACAACTCTCAAAGATTGACAAAGTTCTGAGAATTTGAAGTGTCAAGAAATGTCTGTGTTGGTAAAACCCACAGACGCTCAGAGTGTGAAGGTGACTGGGTCAGGTCCTTCAAAGGGACACTCCAGTCAGGACCATAGTCTGGCAAGGCAAGTTTATTTATACAGCACAATCCATCCACAAGGTAATTCAAAGTCCTTTAAGAATAATTAGAATAAGAAAGACATTAGAATCACAATACAACAAATCAAAACATAAATAATCACAAATAATCATCAGAAAATTAACATTAAAGGAGTAAAGTGCAGAATAAAACCCTTTCAGTCATATGCACAGATAAACAGAACTGTTTTGAGCTTGGATTTAAACATTGGAACACTGGAAAGCATCGTAGGAGTTGTTCATTTGGAGAAAGTTAATAAACTGTTCGTAAACAACTTTTTTGAGGACTTTGTCTAAAAACGGCAAATTTGAGATCGGTCGATAATTGTTCAGTATTGTGGCATCAAGACTGCTCTTCTTTAGGAGAGGCTTGATTACCGCAGTTTTCAAAGCTCTTGGGAATGTTCCAGATTGAAGTGACATGTTAACTATGTGAGTGAGTGGTGACAGCAAACTGTTGAGCACAGACTTTAGAAATTTTGTGGGTAACACATGGAGGCAGCTGTAGATGAACTCAGACTGGAGATGACAATCTCTGTGACAGTTTTGTCAGTTACAGGTGCAGAGTGAGTCAGCTCTAAGTGTCTCGGTGGCTGCTCGATTGTTATTTGCATTGGTGGAATTGATATAATTTTTTATGTCCTGAACTTTGTCATGAAAAATTACTGCAATCTCTAGATTTAACAGCAAACAGGACACAAGAAATATTACTGCAACACCGAATAATCAACATAAAATGTTGATGGAGACTTTAACCCTCTCTACATGACTCTGGCGTTTTTTATTTCACTATTTTGTTGTTTGTTTGTATAAATCAAGATATGAACATAATAATGACAATAATAATAATAATAACAGATCAATCAGGCTCCTTCTTTCCCTGAGGTCAGTTCTAGTGTTAGCAACAGGTTTGATTGACACCATTGTTATACGGGAAGGGCCATTACTTTCAACAACCTCACTCCTGATTGGCTCTTTGGTTGCTATGATACTCGCAGTTGGAATTCCAAAACTGGAACTGGGCTCCAGATTAGCCGCTATGACTGCTAGCCTCAATGACCTTCATTTCGAGCTGAACACTGTGGGTGACGTGATACTTCCTCAGAAACACACTATAGTCTGTGGTTTGCTATGGTTTGGATCCGAACACGGTCTAACACCTGGAACCTTCTAATGACCCAGAGATAAGGTCAGAAGAGCTGATGGAGCAGGAGCTCAAAAGTTGAACTAACTGTTGAACAGGCGCTGGGCCAGCTGCTCTTGGTTGATCTTCTTTAGGAAGTCCAAGGCGATGGTCAGAACAGCCTCTCTGCTGGGCTCCTCCTCCTCACTCTCAGAGCATTCTGGGTAATCTGAGGCCAGCAGCCTGTGGAGTCTCTGCAGCTGCTGTTGGACAAACTTCTGGACCTGCTCCTCCAGAATCTGGAAAATAACCAGGGTTCAGAGGTTCAGAGGTCAGGCAGAATGTACACACCAGGGTCAGAGGTCAGACAAATCATACACATCAGAGTCAGAGGTCACATGTAGGGCTATCACAATAGGACATTTTTATGTACCTCTATAGTTCCCACCACTACAAAGAAAAAGTCTCCAAGATAAATACTGACCCCCAAAAAAGATGGTTCTGTCCATCATGTATTGAACGATAAGTTGATATAGTAATTATCATGACGGGCCTAATCTTGGAGCTACAGCACTGGCAATGCAGGAGAACATCTGGACTCACCTGAAACACCAAGTCCATTTTAGTCTGAGACCCTGGATTCTTCGTATCCTCTCTGTGGATCACAGACAAGAACTCAGTGAAGGTCCAGACCGAATCCCTGCCCACAGACTGTGTAAAGAAGTGGACTGAGTGTGATGTCACCCTCAGCGTTTGGCTCCAAATGAAACCCATCGACGCTAGCAGTTATAGCGGCTAATCTGGAGCCTAGTTCCATATTTGGAATTCCAACTGCGAGTATCATAGCAACCAAAGAGCCAATCAGGAGCGAGGCTGTTGAAGGTAACGCCCCTTAGCAACAGTGTCAATCAAAGCTGTTGCTAATGCTAGAGAGAGCGACTCTACGTCAGTGAGAGTGGAGCCATGTATTCCCCACAATGCATTTCTCTGTGATGTTTTCAAACAGTGCAGCGCTCAAACCTTAACAACTTATTAGCAACATAATAGTGATAATATATAAAGAAATAAATAAATGTCTGAACAGTTAAATGTATAATATTTTAAACACATACGCAGACTGTACAGGTAACAACACTGTAAAACACTAACATAACTCGTCTGTGGCCAATTCAGCAAATTAGTAAAACAAACTCAGGCTTAGAACTGACCTGCACTTCAACTACATCTGGTTTACTCTGCATTTTATCTGAAGTGTGACTGTGGCTCCTGGAAACTCACTGGACACACTGCACCTGGACACACTGCACTGAAGTGTGTCGTGTGGCACTGGGACAGAGCCATAGTCCAGTGTGGATGGAGTCCTCACCTGGGTCCAGTCTGGTTCTCCTGTTTGACCTGTCCATGAGTCGTCCTCTGTTTTTCATAGTTTAAGGACTGAGATCTGAGCAGAGGTTTGGAGCAGTCTGTGTCCCTGCAGAGAGAGGTCAGAGAGGTCACAGAGGTCACAGAGAGGTCAGAGAGGTCACCGAGAGGTCACAGAATGCTCAAATAGAAGTTACAAATTCTTGAGAAAAATAATGATGTTTATGTTGTGAAAGAGACTGAGGTGAGACACAAAAAAGGTCCATCTGTGTCCAAGGGAAAGTCCTCCATGCTCCTGTGTGTCAGATGCCCTGTCATTCTTGTGCCATATTTATTATGTTACTGAACTTTACCTGTTTAAAATATGATCTTAAACCAAATGACTCTCTGGAACAACATGACTCATTGTGTTTTAGATCAAACTGGACTTTGGACTTTATTAAATATTAACTTGGATGCTGTTGTGTCGTCTGCTCTGTAAAGGCGACGTGTGAGAGTTAAAATGAGCTTTACACATGTGATTATGGTTTCTGCAGCTTTCACTGCTTTTGTTTTTTTGAGTTTTTGTTTACGAGGCTGGGAGTATTTCATTAGTTTGTGTGATCATTTTTAATTAAATTTAAGCAAAAGAATAAATAAATCAGAGAATAAGAAAAACATAGTAGATAAAATATGGAAACACTACAGCAAAAACACATTTTTAATTTTAGTCTCTTAGCAACGAACTTTAATTGTCCATTCTGCATCAAAAGATGTGTTAATATTTCATTTAATAAACCTGCAGCCATAGAGTTATATGGGACAGTGTGTCTAGTGTGAAGCACCACAGAGACTAAATCTACACAGAACCACTACAGACCTTTGACTAATACTTCGATCTGTTTGGTCGAAGCGTCACAGCAGCAAAACAAGACGAAAATCAAACTTTATTTAAATCCAGTTGAGACAAAAGCTCAGACCTCTTTCCTCTACAAAAGCACACAGAGCTTCTTCACTGCACGTTTAGCACAAGCTAAAGTCTGTCTGCGTTGCCATGTTTGTTTTGGTTTGTTTGGGCGTTTCGCCTCTAGCTCCGCCCAATCCTCAGTGTTGCTCTGTGATTGGTCCATGAGGTGCTGTATGAATTTGAACCTTAGGGCAGGAGTATGGGAAGATAGTCGAGAGTTTAACTCACAAGTATCACAAGAATCCTCACTGTGCAGGGTTAGTACATGGCATTGATGCTAATGCTAACAATAGCTAAATGGCCGCCAGAAAGCAACGTATGTGAGGGAAGCTGCAGGGGCCCGGAGGGGTCACAAGCTGAAAATGATATCAGAGTACTTCAAACTGTAGTAATATTATTTATATGACTGGTTTAACCAAAACATGGAGTTTTGAGTCTGGAAGCAATGTTTAATGGAAAAAGATTAAATGAGAGACATATTTGTCCAATCCTGTTTACACTTTATATGTTGCTGTTAGGTAAATATCATCAGAAAACGTGGCATTAACGTCCACTGCTCTGACACACAGCTGCACTTATCAATGAAACCAGATCAGACTGATGGAGTAGACAGACTTAGTGCCTGTGTGAAGGACTGAAAAACCTGGATGACACTTAATTATCTGCTTCTTAACCCCAAAAAAACAGAGGTCATTGTTCTTGGCCCCAAAGGCCTGTGAGACTCTGTATCTGACAGAGAGTGACTCTGGACAGTGTCAATGGAGCCTCCAGCTCTACTGTAAGGAAACTTGGAGTCTTTTTTGACCAAGAGCTCTCATTTACACCACATATAAACCAAACCTGCAGAGCAGCCCTCTTCCACCTGCATAATATCGCCAAAATCAGAAAAATCTTGTCTAAAAGTGACGCTGAAAAACATATCCATGCATTTGTTACATCAAGGATAGATTACTGTAATTCCCTACTAGCTGCGTACCCTAAAACTTACTAAAAAGCTTTCAACTAGTTGAAAATGCCAGGCTCTTAACAGGAACTAAGAGAAGACACACATCACAGAGCTGGAGTCACGTCACTGACTTCTGTCAAGTTTAGAGTTAAATTCAAAGTTCTCCTCCTGACATATAAAGCCATAAAGGGCATGGCTCCATTGTGTCTACAGATATAGGACCATATCATCCAAACAGCACTCTGGACTGGTGGAGTGTCTAAAAGCACCGTAGGAGGGAGTTTTTTCACTGACCAAGCTCCTGCTCATGTTAAAGAGGCTCCACAGTCTCTACATTTAAGACCAGGCTTAAAACGTGTCTGTTTGGATGAGCTCATGTCCAGGACAGTTAAGGTCAGAAATAAAACCTGCAACTTTAGTTAAACTGCCTAGGAGCAGCTACGCTGAGGGAAGTATGGCAACCTGAGCACCATCCTCTGTTTCCTCCTATTTTCCCTTTCAACAACATTCACTCTTCAGTTCACCTGGAGTTTGTTCGTTGCTCTTCACACGTTGTTTCTTGTCCCACTCCCGTCTGAGGAGTGCAACTGTTTCAGATGCCCTCCCGCTGACGGCTCAGTGATGACTGGACCCTAGATCCCCTCCTGTGCCCTGATCCTGTTCTGTGGACCCAGACCCTCCCTTCCCTCCCCTGAATGGATGACCTGGCTGGGGTTTCATTGTTGATTTTGTAACGTTCTTTTGGTTAAATCAATTCTCATGTTCAGACCAAAGAGGCGATGCTGCTGTGATTTTGGGCACAACAAAAATAAATTGAATTTTAAATATGATCTTTTATGCAGACGTAGAATCCTCTAGACAACAACTGTGATAACAGCCCGATTTAACGAGCGCTGATCTGTTTGTAGAGTTTAAAATCAGTGTCCGTGGTGGTGGTCAGAGGTGAAAAGTTGAACGTGACCTTTGAGGGGGTCCAAAGCAAAGTACGACTGTGAGACTGACCTGAGCTGAGCAGAGGGTCCAGTTTGTCCTTTCTTAAAGTCAATGCCCAAGTCTTTGGAGCGGTTACTGCTCAGAGAGACTCCGCTGGGGCCAGGACCTGCTTTAGACTTGGTGTAGACCGGTTTTAGTCCTGGCTCATCTTTGGGTCTACGTCCAGACCCTGGTCCTGGTCCAGAATTCTCCATTTCTCTGCAAACATAAAAACTTGTTATTATTGTTACTAACAGAATATTATTTAATTGTGGCACGTTAGTGGGTACATAGACCATCTCGAGATAGACACAAAAGTATATTATGGCTCCATCCTAAATCCCACAGCACGTCGGCCAACTTGGGTCAAACTTGACACATCCAAAATCTAGACCTCTTCTTTAATGAACTTGTTGTAGGGTTTTTATCCAACAGACTCCAAACCCCATATCTGGGGTCAAAAGTTGTTTAAAGAATTTACAGTCTCAGGATGTGGTCATGATGAGCTCCTAAAGAAGACGCCATTTTGAAAACTTAAAAATTCCTGTAACTCTTGTAAAAAATTGTCTAATCTGGACAAACCCAATGTTCCCCCTGTATTATATGTGTATTTTGAAAAGCTGGACAAAATGATGTGCGGATTAAAATTCTATCTTTAAAAATGTCTCTCCAGCGCCCCCTGCAAAGTTACAATGAGACGTAAACATTTATCTCCAACATGACACCGTAATTATTGAATCACACGTCAAGCTGAAGTGACTGTGAGGGCCCTTTATCTCTGCTTGCAGTTTTAATGCTTTATACTGGAGCTGTAAAAGTTTATCTGAATAAGTCCGATGTGATGATGACGTGACTGGACTCTGCCTCAGTGACCCTCACAAAGGTTTTACTGTCCATGCTAAAAGAGGACATTTAGAACTGGTTTTCTTCTCTGCCATGTCCTCTGCTTTAGGTCATGTCTTGCACAAGGACACAAAAACAGGTTAGATCAGTTAAGCCTGAGTTTTTTTGCTTTCCACTGATATAAACTTTTGTATAAACAGATACATCAGAGTTTGTTTTGTAAGTGTTTTATGCAGACGTCGAATCCTCTAGACGTGGATTTAACGAGCGCTGATCTGTTTGTAGAGTTTAAAATCAGTGTCCGTGGTGGTGGTCAGAGGTGAAAAGTTGAACGTGACCTTTGAGGGGGTCCAAAGCAAAGCAAAGTACGACTGTGAGACTGACCTGAGCTGAGCAGAGGGTCCAGTTTGTCCTTTCTTAAAGTCAATGCCCAAGTCTTTGGAGCGGTTACTGCTCAGAGAGACTCCGCTGGGGCCAGGACCTGCTTTAGACATGATGTAGACCGGTTTTAGTCCTGCTTTAGTCCTGATATAGTCCTCGTTTAGTTACAGGGGCGGGACTATTTTTTGATTGTGGCACTTAAAACTTGGCAGGTACACAGAGCATCCCCAGATAGGCACAAAATACAGTATAGCTCCGCCCTAAACCGCACTGGACGTTGGACATATCATACGTGGCCATTTTGAAAGCTTAAAAATCCGTGTAACTCTTGCAAAAATTGTCAGATCTGCACGAAGCAAATGTAGAGTTTGTGTGTGTTTTTTAATGAACTGGACATAATGATGCGTGAATTAAACGTGTGTCTATCAAATGTCTCTCCAGCGCCCCCTGCAACATTAAAATGGATCAGGAAAAGACCTCTTACTTTAACTAACTTGCCGTAGGGTTTTTATCCGACGGACTCCGAACGAAGGCAGCATCATCAGGACATATCTGGGGTCAAAAGTTTTTTAAATAATTTATGTAAGTCTCAGGATGTGGTCATGACGAGCTCTTAACAAAGCAGCCATTTTAAAAACATAAATATTCCTGTAACTTATGTAAACATCATTGGATCTGGACAAACCCAATATACCACCCGTGTATATTGACGAGCTGAACAAAATGATGTGTGGATTAAAATTCTATCTTTAAAAATGTCTCTCCAGCGCCCCTTGCAAAGTTACAATGAGACGTAAACATTTATCTCCAACATGACACTGTAATTATCGAATCACACGTCAAGCTGAAGTTGATATGCAGCTGTGTCGAAGGACTGTGAGGGCCCTTTATCTCTGCTTGCAGTTTTAATGCTTTATACTGGAGCTGTAAAAGTTTATCTGAATAAGTCCGATGTGACGATGACGTGACTGGACTCTGCCTCAGTGACCCTCACAAAGGTTTTACTGTCCATGCTAAAAGAGGACATTTAGAACTGGTTTTCTTCTCTGCCATGTCCTCTGCTTTAGGTCATGTCTTGCACAAGGACACAAAAACAGGTTAGATCAGTGATACAGGTTGAGGTTGCGTTGGTTTAAAAAAAGGTTCTAGTTAAAGGTGATTCTTACCTGCAGCTGGAGACACGACTGACTTCTGTGTGAGACTCTGCACCTGCACAAAGTCCACAGGGCGGACATGTCCACACACTTAAAAACAGAACTTTACAAAGGAGCTGTTCTGTTAAATGTCACCCGTGCATGTTTGAATAATCTAGTGATCTCTCCCAGACCCTATTCAAACTTTCATGATGATTCTGTACGAGGCTCCGCCCACAAGTCTACATCACCCACGCTCCACACGACAATCCTCCATAAATATACAGAAACGTGATACAAAACTGTGCACTACGACTTCACAAACCTGATGTGATGTGGAGTCGTTTCATTAGTGGGTTGCAGCTGATTGTGTTGTGATAGAGCTCTGAAGCCCTGTGTTTCAGCTCGGTGTTTCGGCCCTGTTTCATCCCTCTGTTAAAGTTCGGTGTTTCAGTCTCGTGTTTCTGCCCTTTGTTTCAGGCCTCTGTTCCATACCTGTGTTTCAGCCCTGTGTTTCAGCCCTGTGTCCATCCATGTGTTTCATCCCTGTGTTTCAGCCCTGTGTCCATCCATGTGTTTCATCCTTCTGTTTCAGCCCTGTGTTCCATACCTGTGTTTCATCCTTGTGTTTCAGCCCTGTGTCCATCCATGTGTTTCATCCTTGTGTTTCATCCTTGTGTTTCAGCCCTGTGTTCCATACCTGTGTTTCATCCTTGTGTTTCAGCCCTGTGTTCCATACCTGTGTTTCATCCTTGTGTTTCAGCCCTGTGTTTCAGCCCTGTGTTCCATCCTTGTGTTTCAGCCCTGTGTTTCAGCCCTGTGTCCATCCATGTGTTTCATCCTTGTGTTTCAGCCCTGTGTTTCATCCTTGTGTTTCAGCCCTGTGTCCATCCATGTGTTTCAGCCCTGTGTTTCAGCCCTGTGTTTCAGCCCTGTGTTCCATACCTGTGTTTCATCCTTGTGTTTCAGCCCTGTGTTTCAGCCCTGTGTTCCATACCTGTGTTTCATCCTTGTGTTTCAGCCCTGTGTTTCAGCCCTGTGTCCATCCATGTGTTTCAGCCCTGTATTTCAGCCCTGTGTTTCATCCTTGTGTTTCATCCTTGTGTTTCAGCCCTGTTTTTCAGCCCTGTGTTCCATCCTTGTGTTCCATCCTTGTGTTTCAGCCCTGTGTTTCAGCCCTGTGTTTCAGCCCTGTGTTTCAGCCCTGTGTTTCAGCCCTGTTCATAAGTCAGGTCTACAGTACGGCCCACGTGCGTCACATCACCTGCCTCCTGTTTCTTCAGACTTCACGCAAAAGTATTACCAAAATAAAACAAACAATTATTCGGGAAACTTCAGACTTTCCCACAGACTGTCTCTGGACCAGAACATTCTGAGAAATAAAACTTGGTCTGGTAATGTTTTGATTTTCAAACCTTTGCGAGTAAAAAAAAAATTACTTTTTGATTTTGAATGCATTATTTTTGCACTTTTACACATAAAGGGCCCACATGACTCTATTTTATCTGTTAGAATGTTTTCTTATCACAAACAGATCTGGAGTTGTGCAGATTTAGGCTGAGTTCTTCTCTCTTCACTCTGTTCCACCTTGTGATGTCATCATGTGGTGATACAGGAAGTGCTCCACTGTGTTTTTAAACTCCACTCTTCTCTCTCTCTCTAATTTCTCTCCTTTCTGTCTCTTCTCTCCCCCCTCTCTACTCTCTTTTCCCCCTCTCCTCTCTCTCTCTTTCTCTCTCCTGTTGCTCCTTTCTTTGTCTTCTCTCTCCCCCCTTTCTCCCTCTCCTTTCTTTCTCTCTCTCCCTTCCTCTTTCTCCTGTCTCTCTTCTTTCTGTCTCTTCTCTCCCCCTCTCTCCCCTCTTTCTCTCTCTCACTTATTCATCTCCTCTCTCCCCCCTCCTCTCTCTCTCATCTCTCTCCTCTTTCTGTTTCTCCCCCTTCCTCTCGCTCCTTTCTCTGTCTGTCTCTTTCCTCCCTCCCCCTTCTCTCTCTCTCATCTCTCTTTCCTTTCTGCCTCTTCTCTCCTCCCTCCTCTGTCTTATTTATCTCTTCTCTCCTCTCTCTTCTCTCTCTCTTCGTGTGGTGATACAGGAAGTGCTCCACTGTGTTTTTAAACTCCACACACCTTCATTTATAGAATCATTTGGATCATTTCAGCCTCTGGAGTTGTCACTGTTGCCCTCGTTTCAGTCGTGTTTCTGCCCGTTTTTGTTGCCACTGTTCCAGAAAAAATACCATGATTAAAGACAAAACTAAAGCCAATGTAAAAGACGTAACTGTGGCTGTGCCCCGTGAGCCCCGATGGAGCAGAGGAGGAGCAGGGGAGTCGTCTGGAGACATCGATCAAGCTGAAATGATCCTGACGGTTCAGAGCTGACGGATTACACAACAAGATGAATGTCAGCGCATTAAAATAACATTAAAACAACAAGACGCTCTGAGTGAGAACGAAACAACGCTCCAGTGTCAAATCAAACGAGTCACTTTGACAAAACACAGATGACAAACATGTAACGAGAGTTTGTGTTTGTGTCATTTGTGAGTCCAGCCAAAGGGGGCAGTAGTGGAATGTAACTGAGTAAAAGGAATAAAGTAAAATGTTTAGGTATCTAGACTTCACTTAAGTACTTTTTACAGTGAGTAGTTTTACTTTTACTTCATTGCATTTGAGAGCAGTATCTGTACTTTCTACTCCACTACAGTTTTGAACAGGACTGAGAAGTAAAAGTATTTTTTAATTATTATTGAAGGAGCAGAGAGGAGGAGAAGAGGAGCACATGGAGGAACAGAAAGGAGGAGAAGAGAGGAGGAGCAAAGGAGCACACACAGGAGCAGAAGAGTACATAGAGGAGCAGAGAGGAGGAGCAAGCAGAGAGGAAGAGCAAAGGACAGGAGAAGAGAAGAGGAGCAGAGCAGAGGAGCACATGGAGGAACACAGAAGAGGAGTTTTTTATTGTGTGAGCTGCTAAAAAGTCTGAGTTTTTATTTTTAACACGTTCATAATTTAAACAAAACAAAAATAAACAAATAAAAACAGAAAAAAAACATTGATTCATTTGTTTCTATTGAACAAAATTCAGCTCAAATCCGTTTCCTCGTCAGATCCAGACTGATCTGTGTTTTATACAGATTCACATCAGTCTGGTCCTGTCCCTCTGGTCAAACGTGATCGTCCAATCAGATCAGTTTATTTCAGTGACACGTGTGAAACGAAGGAGCTCATTGGTCGCCTGTGATTTACAAATAAAACCACATTTCTCTCACCTCAGATTAACACAGTTTAGGCTTCGCTCTGTGATTCTGCAGAAATCCAACATGTTTTTCAGCCAATGTGAGATTTATTTCCTTTTATGGACCAGGCCTGTCCCTGATTGGCTGATCCACCTGTCAATCACACTCACCTGCAAACACAGATTCAGCGTAAAGTGTTGAAAGAGTTTGTGTTCTGGATCAAAATCACCACATTTGAAGCTTATTCAGGCCTCAAAATCCTAAAATACTTTAAATATTTACTGTTTAAGTACATTTTTAAGCAGGTACTTTAATAATTTTAGTTAAATAGATGTTTTTTTTACTTTACTTTTACGTTTATTTGAGTATTTTTGCTGCTGTATCTGTACTTTATTTTATTTTTTATTTAACTTTTATTTTACCAGGCAAAACATTTAAGAACAAATTCTTTTTTACAACGATGTCCCTGAGGTGAAGGGCTTATTCTGCAGCAGGGGGCGGGGCCTGGGTCTTAGTCTTACAGGGATAAAAACAGTAAAGCCCCTCGACCATAAGCACTATATATGTGACTGTACAGAGAGGAGAGCGAGGAGGAGCAGAGAGGAGGAGCAGAGGAGCAGAGAGGAGGAACAGAGGAGCACACAGAGGAGCAGAGAGGAGGAGCAGAGGAGCACACAGAGGAGCAGAGGAGCACACAGAGGAGCAGAGAGGAGCAGCGAGGAGCAAAGAAGCAAAGGGGAGCACACCGAAAAGCAGACGAGCAGAGAGGAGGAGCAGAGGGAGCGCACTCACGGGGACGTCCGGTGAAATGCACTGACCAGTCGGGAGTTGCTCGTGACCCAAGGGCCTCGTCTCTGGTCCATCGATGGCGGCGAAGGTGAGACGGCGGTGAAGTTTGTGACGTTTTAATTCGTGAATCATAAAATTTCACAAAGTTAAACCTAAAAAAGTTGTAGGAGTGAAGACGTTTTTGCTGCTCGTCCAGGACACTTCTTCAGTTCTGGTCAGATTGGGTCAGGCTCTGTTGTTCTCTTTGTTTTCTTTGTTTGCTTTGGGTCTGAGGATGGAGTTATAGAAGGAGAATAGGTGACGTCTAAAGCCCCGTTCCTGTTCAAAGATGGATTGTCTTTCCTAACAAAAACAGCTTCTTTAACTCGTCTCAAACCGTTTCTTTTCTTTGGCTCTGACCTGTGCCTTAGTGTCTTCAGACGAGCGGACGCTGCCTCATATAACGCAGTGTCCAGCAGGAATCTGACCACAGCTGAAGAAGTGTCTCGGACGAGCAGCCAAACGTCTTCACTCTTAAACTTGACAGATTTAAGTATTCTATTTCTAAAGACGGACATGTTTTATACAAAGTGTTTTTAAAGCGACACAGAGTCAGAAAACACGACTAACTCTGACCCTTCGTCCTGTCGCTCTTCATCCAAACACTTCTCCACTTGGCCGCACTGCGTTAAATACATTTCTTGTGTGATATTTAACTAAATTTAAAGGTGCACTCTGTAACTTTTCCTAGTATAAGGTCCGTTGCTTGTTTGCTTCTATGGACATGTTTTTGTTTTGTGTGTAATGTTCCACAGTATCTCCATAAATGACCGGGCCGTGTCCACAGAGGGTTCTGTGTGTTTTTTTAAGTGTTATTAAACTCCCATCTGTTTTCTTCCGCTTATCCGGGGCGTTATTAAACTTGTTGAACAAATGTATAATTTGAAATCCCAACTGGAACATTACAGTCAAAGCAATAACATCTGCACTGAGGCAAAAAAGTGACATAGTGCACCTTTAGCTTCTGTCAACATGAGCAGCAAACACATCACTACAATGACCTTTGCACAGCAGCGCGCTAGTTAGCACGCAAAGCTAGCAAAAGTCTCTTATATTAAAATAGAAAACACAAAATAAACTCTAAAATTCAGATTAATTAAAGTAAACCCCAGATGATTGTTTTTATGTCGAATACGTCACTTGTGCTGCTGTTTTATTATTTATTGCGCCTCAGAGTTAGCGTTAGCGTTAATATTGACACACGTCTCTTTCTAAACACAGAAGTGTCTCTGCTGAAGTTTTCATTTTGTTTGTGTCGTGTTTAACATCCACCTGCAGCTCTCTGTCCACTGTCTGACCCCCTGACCCCTGACCCCTGACCCATCCACTGCCTCAGCTTTAAATTTTGATTCATTTTAGTGTAACTGGGAAAAAAACAGGTCTCCCCATTTTGAACAATCTGATATAAACCAGGACTAAACCAGGTCTGAACCAGGACTGAACCAGGACTGAACCAGGACTGAACCAGGTCTGAACCAGGACTAAACCAGGACTAAACCAGGTCTGAACCAGGACTAAACCAGGACTGAACCAGGTCTGAACCAGGACTAAACCAGGACTAAACCAGGTCTGAACCAGGACTAAACCAGGACTAAACCAGGACTAAACCAGGACTGAACCAGGACTAAACCAGGACTAAACCAGGTCTGAACCAGGACTAAACCAGGACTAAACCAGGTCTGAACCAGGTCTGAACCAGGACTGAACCAGGACTGAACCAGGACTAAACCAGGTCTGAACCAGGACTAAACCAGGACTAAACCAGGTCTGAACCAGGACTAAACCAGGACTAAACCAGGTCTGAACCAGGTCTGAACCAGGACTGAACCAGGACTGAACCAGGACTAAACCAGGTCTGAACCAGGACTAAACCAGGACTAAACCAGGTCTGAACCAGGACTAAACCAGGACTAAACCAGGTCTGAACCAGGTCTGAACCAGGACTAAACCAGGTCTGAACCAGGACTGAACCAGGACTGAACCAGGACTGAACCAGGTCTGAACCAGGACTAAACCAGGACTAAACCAGGTCTGAACGAGGACTAAACCAGGACTGAACCAGGTCTGAACCAGGACTAAACCAGGACTAAACCAGGTCTGAACCAGGACTGAACCAGGACTAAACCAGGACTGAACCAGGACTAAACCAGGTCTGAACCAGGTCTGAACCAGGACTAAACTAGGTCTGAACCAGGTCTGAACCAGGACTAAACCAGGACTAAACCAGGACTAAACCAGGTCTGAACCAGGTCTGAACCAGGACTAAACCAGGACTAAACCAGGACTAAACCAGGTCTGAACCAGGTCTGAACCAGGACTAAACTAGGTCTGAACCAGGTCTGAACCAGGACTAAACCAGGACTAAACCAGGACTAAACCAGGTCTAAACCAGGACTAAACCAGGACTAAACTAGGACTAAACCAGGACTAAACCAGGTCTGAACCAGGACTAAACTAGGTCTGAACCAGGTCTGAACCAGGACTAAACCAGGGCTAAACCAGGGCTAAACCAGGTCTGAACCAGGATTAAACCAGGACTAAACCAGGGCTAAACCAGGGCTAAACCAGGTCTGAACCAGGACTAAACCAGGACTAAACCAGGACTAAACCAGGACTAAACCAGGACTAAACATGAACTAAACCAGGACTGAACCAGGACTAAACCAGGACTAAACCAGGACTCTCTTTAGTCTTATTCCACAGGTCCCAGCCGTTCCAGGTTTGACTCAGGACTCTGTACACTTTGCAGTTCTCTCCTGTAGCTGTTGATTTCTTAAACTCATAAAGACGAGGACGAACATTCATCAAACGCTTCTTCTCCTTAAACATTCATCAAACGCTTCTCCTTAAAATGCAAATCCAGAGAGTGCTTCTGTGGCTCGTCTCCAGCTGCTCTGATGAACTTCTCTGCTGATGTGTTTGTGCAGGACGCGAAGCCGAATGGAGCCAAGACAGAGGACAAACCGGCGGGTGAGTGCGTTTTGTCTGGGACTCGAGCGCCGCCGCGGTCCGAGATGGGAGTCACGGCTCTTTTATGGGATCTGACTGAGTATAAAACGCACATCAATTATAAAGAAAAATATTTGATTTGTTTAAACATTTGTTACATTATGTCTAGGAAATGTTCAAAAGAGCCGACTCCTTCACAAACGCGATGCTCGTATGGGGGGGGGGGGGGGGGGCGTTTCCAGCTCGGCCCGAACGCTCTCTTTTTTCTCCCGAACGGCGTCGTGAGGTGCTGACGGCGCCGCGATGTTCCACACACAAAAGGAGCTGAATGGCCGTGATCAGTTTTGTGCGACGTTCAATTATTGATGCGAAGAAACAAAAGAGCCACACAAACGAACAATTATCCAACTCAGAGGCAGTTCTGGGAAACGATTCAGCTCGAACACGAACGGCTCAGTGTGTGATCGTGAATGAGACTTTTATCAAACGCGAGCGGGAGTTTGGCCACGCCCCCTCGTTCAACGTGTTTGTCCTTCATGTTTACGACTTTATACGATTTTGTAAACGCACAGAAGACATCAGATATTTGTGTCAGGTGTCTTCTGTTTGCGCCATAGACTGTTTATATAAATGGACAGAGCGAACGTGCGGCGTTACAAACAGGAAGTGATCATCGAACTCTGGCTCCAATCCACTTTCTATGTATAAACTGTGTCCTCTCTCATTTTGGTCTTAAATCGTCTCGTAGTTGCAGACGGTCATGGCCCATACGGCGTGGGTCATGTTTATTGCTGCTAAAATGAATGGACGTCGATGGGAGGTGAATGTGTGACCCTGACGTGATGGCGGACGGCGAGCGCGTTAGTCTGAAGTCACTTTAGAACACGACTTTCATCCGTGTAAGAGTACTGTTACGCTGTACAATATAGTACTCGAGTAAAAGTGCTCTTACCTCAAAATATTTTTCAAGTAGGAGTAAAAGTACGCTGTTAGAAAAGTGCTCTGAGAAGTACAGTTTTGCTTGAGTAAATGTACTTGAGTAAATGTACCTGAGTACTCCCCTCCTCTGTCTGAGCCTCGTCAGTCTGAGTCTATGAACTGTTTTTTATCATTAAGAGCGACGGGACAAATAAAAGTCTTTAGTTTTTATTTGTTCTGCCTCATTTCCATAAACGAGCTTCATAAACATCTGAACAAAGCGACTTCAAACTGAAACAAAAACACAAACTCAGGACTGTGATGTAACGATCGTCTCATAACTAAACGTGGCATTTTTATGTTTTTTGACTCAAATTAGCTGCAAAATCTCGTTCAAACTCTCAATTTCTCTAGTTTTAATGAGTCTGTGTTGAATTACGCTGGTTCATTAGCAGGAGGTTGTTTATTTCTGTTCTGACGTGTTGGAGAAATTTATACGTTTTTTTTTTATTAATTAATTTATTTTAATTAATATTTGTTTCAGGGGCGGCCCCGGCTGGAGCTGCGGCGGAGGGGTATGTGCTTTACTCTGCAAAGTTTAACACACAAACCTGCAGATTTAGGCTGAGTTCTTCTCTCAAACAGAAAAAAAATCTCTGTTCCACCTTGTGATGTCATCATGTGGTGATACAGGAAGTGCTCCACTGTGTTTTTAAACTCCACACACCTTCATTTATAGAATCATTTGGATCATTTCAGTCCTGGAGTTGTCTCTTATCTCGACTGAACTAAAGGTAAAAGGAGGAGTTAACATGAAAACTACCACTTGATGACATCACAAGGTGGAACAGAGCGTTTTGAGTTTTGTAGATGTAACAGACTAAAAATAAATGAAACAAAACACGACTCCAGGTCTGTTTTTGAGGAGGAAACAACATTAGAACATGGATTAAAGGGGTAGCTTCATGTTAATCTCGATGGTATCAGTTTCTTACAGAGGTCAGAGGTCGTCCAATCCAAACACAAACCTTCCAAACGTGACGCTCCAAACATGAATTAAACCAATCTCCCAAAGTGTAATTAATGAGATTGGCAAAATGGCCGACAGTCGACACTGAGGCCGGTGATGCCAGATCTGTGTCTCCGACGGAAGATTAACACACGACACGAACAAAGTGGATTAAAGGATTTACAGATCTGAGACCAAAGAAGCTCAGAGCCACAACAGCAGAGGTGGAGAACGAGGGGTGGAGAAGGAACGAGGGGCGGAGAAGGAACGAGGGGCAGAGAAGGAAGGAGAGGTGGAGATGTTCCTCAGTCGCCTCTGACGCTCAACAATTTTATGGATTTAACCAACAGAAAATTTGAAAATCCAACAGTGAAACAGACACTGGTCAATATTTATATAAAACGAGCAAATGGAGATGTGTCCCACAGCGCCCCCTGTGCTCAGGCCCTCCTCCTGCAGGAACAACAACAAACACAAGATCCACTCACAGACTAAATCGGGACTAGACCGGGACTAGACCGGGACTAGACCAGGACTAGACCAGGACTAAACCAGGACGAGACCAGGACTAGACCAGGACTAGACCAGGACTAGACCAGGACGATCCGGCTGCAGATGTGTCCAGGATAAACACACATCCATTTTCAGTTAAGTTCAAGTCTCTGTGGCCAAAGTGACTTCAGTTTGTTTAAAATCAGCACAAAATCTGATTAAGACAAACGTGACGAGACAGAGGAGTTTTCACACAGAGAGAACGACTCCACAGCTGAATATCAGGAATATAACAAAGTAAAACTATTAAAGTACTGTACTTAAGTATAAATCTACATATTTTATAGTGTGTGCTTTTTACTTTTACTCGAGTACATTTTTGAACAGGACTGAAAAGTAAAAGTTGAGTGTTTATTTTTAACACATTCAGAATTTGAACAAAACAAAAATATACAAATAAAAACAGAAAAAAAACAGATGGATTCAGTTGTTTCTGTTGAACAAAATTCAGCTCAAATCTTTATCAAAATCACCACATTTGAAGATTTAAAGACTCAAAATCTGTGAGAAATACTTTTACTTTTTACTGTTTACGTAATTTTTTAAACAGGTCCTTTAATACTTTTACTTAAGTAGATTTTTTTTTTTGCTCCTGTATCTGTACTTTTACTTAAGTAACAGATTTGAGTACTTCTTTCTCCTCTTTTTTTTTCCTCCTACACGTGTAATATGTGAACTGTCCACCAGGAGGCATCAGAGAAGGACAAATGTGAGGTAGTGATTCAGACCTGAGACCTTCACTCCTCAAAAACAGACCTGGATTTGTGTTTTGTTTCATTTATTATTCGTCTGTCACATATACAAAGCTCAAAATGCGACGTTCCACCTTGTGATGTCATCAAGTGGTAGTTTTCAAGTTAACAGCTCCTTTTAACTTTAGTTCAGTTGGAAATTCCAGAACTAAAACTATCCAAATGATTCTACTGAAGGTGTGCGGAGTTTAAAAACACAGTGGAGCACTTCCTGTATCACCACATGATGACATCACAAGGTGGAACAGAGTGTTTTCAGTTTGAGAAAAGAACTCAGCTTATTGTTGGTAAAAAATATGACATTTTTTATGGCTTTTGCTTTTCCTCAAACTTTTCCAGGCAAGAACCAGCTCCGCCCCCGACTCCGCCCCCCATCGTCGTGAACAGATACTCGGACGACCAGCTCCGAGCCGTCGTCAAACGCATGAGAGCGAGACTGGAGCTGTACAAGGAGAAAGCCACAGACCCGTTCGCCTCGTCTCCAGAGATCACCCCCCCCGTCAGTGAGTACCACACACTGTGTTTACGTGGACGTGGCTAACCTGTTAGCCGTCGCGTCCCAAACAGGAAGTGATCATGAGCGCACTTCCTGCTCTATCGACTCTGGCTCCAATTCACTTTCTATTAAAAAACTGTGTCCTCTCTCTGTCCCTGCTGCTTCAGACTCGTCAGTTTAGTCTTAAATGTTCGTATTAATATTAACACTTTAAACCAGGTCTAAACCAGGTCTAAACCAGGACTTAACCAGGACTAAACCAGGTCTAAACCAGGTCTAAACCAGGACTAAACCAGGACTAAACCAGGACTAAACCAGGTCTAAACCAGGTCTAAACCAGGTCTAAACCAGGTCTAATCCAGGTCTAAACCAGGACTAAACCAGGACTAAACCAGGTCTAAACCAGGACTAAACCAGGTCTAAACCAGGACTAAACCAGGTCTAAACCAGGACTAAACTAGGTCTAAACCAGGTCTAAACCAGGTCTAAACCAGGACTAAACTAGGTCTAAACCAGGTCTAAACCAGGTCTAAACCAGGACTAAACCAGGTCTAAACCAGGTCTAATCCAGGACTAAACCAGGACTAAACCAGGTCTAAACCAGGTCTAAACCAGGTCTAAACCAGGACTAAACCAGGACTAAACCAGGACTAAACCAGGTCTAAACCAGGTCTAAACCAGGACTAAACCAGGTCTAAACCAGGACTAAACCAGGACTACAGTTAGTCTAAATGAACATTCAGAATATATATTTTCAGTACATTTGTTTTCTTCTTCACTCTGGATATAATAATCTGATTTTTACATCTGCTCTAACTCCGGTAAAGTCGTTTTAAAATATCTGAACACGTCCGTGCTCCCTCTGTGCCTCTCAGCTCCTATACTGGGCAAAGAGGAGTACGCCCGGGTCATCGAGGAGCGAAAACGCCAAGCCGAGGAGGACCGCATCAAAAAGGAGGAGGCGGAGAAGAAGAAGAAAGAGGAGGCGGAGAAAAAGAAACAGGAAGCAGAGCAGAAGAAGAAGGAGGAGGAGGAGAAGAGGAAGGCAGAGGAGGCCCTGAAGGAGGTGCCCAAAGTCCCACTGAAGACCCGGGTCCAGGAGGCGTTCTGGTCCTGTGTGGACCTGGGGCTGAAGCCGGTGGAGGACATGATGGACCCGGTGCTGGGGGTGACCATCGACCCATTCACAGGTAAAACACAAACACGTTTAAGGTGACGATGGGACGAACCATTCTGCTTTTATGACACGATACCAATACCTGATCCAGCTAATGTTTCAGTATCGGTATCAGTATCGGTGCATCTCTAGTTGTAATCTAAGAATCTGTTCTTGGACTGGAGTGAGCTGTCCCTGTAAAACTGAATATGATTTGGCTCAGACTCATTACGAGACTTTTTCACAGCTGTAATTCATTATTTTGGGTTTGTGCAAAAATCAGCAGAAATAAAATCATTACAGATTAAAGTTTACGCCCTGAGATTTGATCAGTCTGATAAAAACCCCAGGATCATGTAGAGTAGGGTTAATACGAGTGGATGGAGCAGGAAGTGCGCCCGTGATCACTTCCTGTTTGTAGCGCGGCGGCTAGCAGATTAGCTACGTCCATTTATATAAACAGTCTGTGGTTTAGACAGTCATTGTAAACCTCATCATTGGCTGAAAAGAGCCTTATTTTTTTGCACATAAACACATTTCATCTGCACTATGTACTGACTCCATTTGTCTGTAATGTTCCACAGTATGGCATTAAACTTATCATTGCGTTTCATCACTTAAAGGTGTTTTATAGCCCCACTCGCACAAAAACAAGGTCACTGGGGCCGCCGCTTCCCAGATGTGACCTGTAACTTGACCTGGTGGTGTCAGGGGTGCAGCACCAAATTCTGGGGCCCGAGGTAAAAAATCATCTTGGGGGGCCCCTCATTGGGCCCTGGGTAAACGGTGCTCTTTACCCCCCCAGTCCTTTAGGCATACCCCTTTAACACCTCCATTTCACTATAAAAGGACAGGACACGCCCCTTTAACGCCTCCATTTCACCATTAAAGGACAGGACACGCCCCTTTAACGCCTCCAGTTCACTATAAAAGGACAGGACACGCCCCTTTAACACCTCCATTTCACCATTAAAGGACAGGACACGCCCCTTTAACGCCTCCAGTTCACTATAAAAGGACAGGACACGCCCCTTTAACACCTCCAGTTCACTATAAAAGGACAGGACACGCCCCCTTTATGACTCTTTCACCATTAAAGGACAGGACACGCCCCTTTTACACCTCCAGTTCACTATAAAAGGACAGGACACGCCCCTTTAACACCTCCATTTCACCATAAAAGGACAGGACACGCCCCCTTTATGACTCTTTCACCATAAAAAGGACAGGACACGCCCCCTTTATGACTATTTCACCATAAAAGGACAGGACACGCCCCTTTATGACTCTATTTCACCATAAAAGGACAGGACACGCCCCTTTATGACTCTATTTCACCATAAAAGACATCCGTACTTACTACTTAATGCCCTACTGTGGAACATTGTTTTAGTGACTTAACTCACGTCTAAGCCAACAGTCCAGCCTTGGTTTTCATTCCGGCTCTGATCAGTGTGTCTCAGATGTTTAATGAGTTGTTTTGATTCTCGCAGATCGCCGGTACATCGCGTGGCTCAGTGTAGTGACCTTGGCGTTCAACTATAACACCTGGTTCCTGACGGCTCGGCTGTGTTTCCCGTATCACGAAGACGACATGGTCAAGTACTGGTTTGCTCTGGACGTTCTGGCCGACGTCATCTACCTCACAGACAGCGTGTTGTTTCAGCCACGCACACAGTTTGTCAAAGGAGGCGACATCATAGTAAGTTTGTTTATGTAATTCCTCATTTGTCCAGTTGTTATTGAGACTGTGATTCTGAACGGCAGCTTAAAGTTTAGATTTGATAAAACGTCTCATTTATAAAACAGTCTGTAACTCTGGGTTTTCTTGCTACGTACTTAAAGTCAAACTCCACGTAAGTAGATAAATATCGGGATTTATAAAACCCTCCATACACTTACCCACCTTCCTCTCAAAGTTTACGGTCTGCAGCAAAAGTCTTCATGTGATGTGCCATAAAAGGACAGGACACGCCCCTTTATGACTCTATTTCACCATTAAAGGAGAGGACACGCCCCTTTAACGCCTCTTTCACTATAAAAAGACACGACACACCTCTTTATTCTTCAATTTCGCCATAAAATACCAGGACACGCCCCTTTAACACCTTCATTTCACCATAAAAGGACAGGACACGCCCCTTTAACACCTTCATTTCACCATAAAAGGACAGGACACGCCCCTTTATACCTTAAGTTAACCGTAAAAGGACAGGACACGCCCCTTTATACCTTAAGTTAACCGTAAAAGGACAGGACACGCCCCTTTATACCTTCATTTAACCGTAAAAGGACAGGACACGCCCCTTTAACACCTTCATTTCACCATAAAAGGACAGGACACGCCCCTTTAACACCTTCATTTCACCATAAAAGGACAGGACACGCCCCTTTATACCTTAAGTTAACCGTAAAAGGACAGGACACGCCCCTTTATACCTTAAGTTAACCGTAAAAGGACAGGACACGCCCCTTTATACCTTCATTTCACCATAAAAGGACAGGACACGCCCCTTTAACACCTTCATTTCACCATAAAAGGACAGGACACGCCCCTTTATACCTTAAGTTAACCGTAAAAGGACAGGACACGCCCCTTTATACCTTAAGTTAACCGTAAAAGGACAGGACACGCCCCTTTATACCTTAAGTTAACCGTAAAAGGACAGGACACGCCCCTTTATACCTTAAGTTAACCGTAAAAGGACAGGACACGCCCCTTTATCACCTCTTCCACCATAAAAGGACAGGACACGCCCCTTTAACACCTCCATTTCACCATAAAAGGACAGGACACGCCCCTTTAACACCTCCATTTCACAATAAAAGGACAATGCAAAATGAATTCAGAATGAGACATGACAAGAGCTAAAAATGAGCTGATAATGAGCGGGTTTGATTGACACACGGTGACAAAGAGGGAGGGGCTCAGGGAGAGACGCCGCTGTAGAAGACATTTTGGACGCGCGCTTTATACGTGAGATCCCAGATGACCTTTGACCCTTTGGTATCTTGATTTTTAAAACAAAACATATCCTGTAAAAAGAGTTTTCTTTTTTTGCTCTGTGTTTGAAGCTTCATTGATCAGAAAATGTTTGCTTTTTCCCGCTCTGTCTCCGCCCACTTCTCTCAAACTCATAAATAAACTCAGATATTTCACTACAGTTTAACTAAATCCTTTTTGATTTTAGAAAGACCGAGTTATGACCAAGAAGCACTACAGAGAGACCGAGAGATTTAAGGTGAGAAAAAAACATCTGAACGTCTCCACACTTCAGCTCCTTGTGTCTCCAGAAGAATAAAACTGTTTTTATTATGTTATGCACTTGTTTTAATTATATTTGTCTGGCCACAGGGGGCGATAGAGCCTCAGGTCTGCAGCCTTTAACAGAAGAAGAGCCACACATTTTGTCTTGTATTCTGGTGCATTTTATGTGTAATATTTACTGCAAAACTATAATTATTCTTTCTGATTTTATGCAGGGATTTGCTCAGACGAACACTAAAAACATAAAAATAGAATGAATCCTCTTTGGTCTGATACAAACACTGTCAAATACAAACTTAAAACCTAAAAATGTTCTCCCAAACTTTTTTTCCTCAACCAAAGTGCGAAGAAGAACCGCTCTAGAGGCTTTAATGAGCTGAATGTGGCTCTTTGGAGAGGGGCTGCAGACCCCGGCTCTGGACACGCTCAGAAAACTCAAATCTCACTGACTTTTTATGTATTTTAATAGATTATTTATGTTTATATTTAATAGATTATTTATGTATATATTCTGTTATAACTGTTAATGTTTTTTTATTCTAACTGGTTGTTTTAATATCTACATTTCTCTTGTAATTATAAATGTTCTGAATGGAAAGCACTTTGTAATGAGCATTATGAAAAGTACTACTACTACGACTTCTACTACGACTACTACTACTACGACTACTACTACTACTGCTACTACTACTACTACTACTACTACTACTACTACGACTACTACTACTACTACTACTACTGCTACTACTACTACTACTACTACTGCTACTACTACTACTACGACTACTACTACTACTGCTACTACTACTGCTACTACTACGACTACGACTACTACTACTACTACTACTACTACTACGACTACTACTACTACTACTGCTACTACTGCTACTACAACTACGACTACTACTACGACTACAACTACGACTACTACTACTACTGCTACTACTACTACTACGACTACGACTACTACTACGACTACTACTATGACTACAACTACGACTACTACTACTACTGCTACTACTACTACTACGACTACGACTACTACTACGACTACTACTATGACTACGACTACGACGACTACGGCTACGACTTCTACTACTACTACTACGACGACTACTACTACAACTACTACTACGACTTCTACTACTACTACTACTACGACTACTACTACTACTACATTAATCCCTCTCAAAATGACCCCACACAGAGTTGGGTCATAGTTGTGGCTTTGATTCTTGTTTCTGGTCTTTTCTCTCTCAGATGGACATGATTTCCCTCTTACCCTTTGACCTTTTGTACTACCAGTTTGGCTTCAAATCCATTTTCAGATTCAACCGTCTTCTGAAAGTAAGTTTTATACAAATTCACTGCTAAAGTTTTCATCGTGTTTTAGGGATGACACTGAAACGTTTGAGGTCAACCCACGTTCTGGACGTGATATGATTTTTACAGACTCTGAGCTAAAACATCTCAAAATATTTAAACTTTTCTTTACACAAAGTTGTTCAGTTGTTTTTTTAATAATAAACAACAGTTACACAACACAATAAGATCTCTGTGTAGTGCATGGACTGTGTTTTAAGGAAATAAGAACCATTTTATGTCATTACACTATCAGTTATTGTGGAAATTATCTGTAAAATTATATTAAAACACACAAGAAAACTGTAAACAAACGCTCCCAGTGCTGACAGAGTGACCCCGAGCCATGAGGTAGCGACACTTAAACACTGTCAGGTCAGTCTGGCTGGACATTTGGGCTTTTCAGCTCAGAGAGATCACACCTTTACACCTTTATATTAGTGTTTGACGACAGGTAAAGATGATCAAACAGTAAACACGTGAAATAAAACAGCAGACATGTGAATTACCTGTAGTCTTCCTTCCTTTTATCACTTCTTGCAGTGCATCTCGGACAACGGAAAACAACACATGATACTAACATTTCTACTATAGTTAATATCGAAATAACGACAGATTCTTAAAGCCGAAGCATCGATATCGACATCAGAACAGAACAAACTGCTTCCCCGTCGTATTTTACTACATAATCAAAATAATAATCAAACATTTGGCCGTAGTAATGATCCGTTTTCTTCTCAAGGCAGAGTCGTTCTTTGAGTTCAGTGATCGTTTGGAGAGTATCATGGCTAAAGCTTACATCTGGAGGTACGTCTTTGAAAAATACTTGATTGTAAAAGTTATTTCCGGTGTAAATAAATGTGTTCTTCTCAGAGTGATCCGCACCATCGGGTACCTCCTGTTCATGCTCCATCTGAACGCCTGCATCTACTACGTGGCCTCAGATTATCAGGGCATTGGAAAGACCAAGTGGGTTTATTCTGGACAGGGCAGTGCGTAAGTAAATATATATACACTATATATACACACAGCATGTTTTTCCTTCTTTAAATACAGTTATAATTATGAGTGATGAGAGAAAGGTTCATTGTTATTTATAAAACTGGGCACAGGATTCATTTAGAGTCAGTTTAATCCACCATTTTGTCGTCTGGGTTTGTCCTCGTCGAGAAGTAAAACGGATGGAACAGGGACGTCCAAATGTTTAATTGGCCGGTACAACAGGGACAGAAGGACCTGATTTATCTGTTATTATTGTTCATATGTCGAGTTATGGACGCAATAGTGAAATAAAAACCCCAGGATCATGTAGAGGGTTAATACGAACATTTAAGACCAGAATGAGTCTGAAGCAGCAGAGACAGAGAGAGGACACAGATTTTCAACAAAAAAAAACCCTTAAATAACTAAAATAAAATAAAATAAATAAGTAATTATATATAAAAAAATTAAAAAAAAAAAAACCCTCAAAATATAAAAAAAACAATCCAAAATAGCTGAAAAAACAAACTAAAATAACTCAAAGTAACAAAAAAAGAAAGAAAATAAACAAAAAACAATCCAAATAACAAAAATAAAAACTCAAAATGACTAAAAATAAATTAAAATTAAAAAATAAACTCAAAATAATAATAAAAAAACTGAACCCCAGGATCATGTAGAGGGTTAATATGAACATTTAAGACCAAAATGAGTCTGAAGCAGCAGAGACAGAGAGAGGAGACAGTTTTCAACAACAAAAAAACCCTTAAATAACAAAAATTTAAAAAAAATAATTATTTAAAAAAATTACAAAAAAAACTCAAAATATAAAAAAACAACCCAAAATAACTAAAAAACAAACTAAAATAACTCAAAGTACCAAAAAAAAAGAAAATAAACAAAAAAAATCAAAATAACAAAAATAAAAACTAATAATAAAAAAAAATAAATAAATAAATAAACTTAAAATAATAATAGTTAAAAAAAGAACCCCAGGATCATGAAGAGGGTTAATACGAACATTTAAGACCAAAATGAGTCTGACAGCAGTAGGTACCGCGAGGGGGCACAGATTTTCCATAGAAAGTGAATTGAAGCCAGAGTCGCTGAAACGCGGTGGCTAGCAGGTTGGCTATGTGCGTTTGTATTTACAGTCTATGGGTGGTACTTATAGAAGTTACTGAAATAAGGGGGTTAGGAGCTGGGGGGAGACATCCAGACACAGTATTTGTAAACATAACGTGGCGATGGCGTCCTCTGTGTGACTGTGTTGTGCCGCCGCAGTTACCTCAGCTGTTTCCTCTATGCGGAGAAGTCGCTCCTGATGATCGCGGAGCTGCCCGTCCCTGACTCCATGTTCGGGCAGATCTTTCACATGGTTAACTACCTTTTTGGGGCTTTCTTTCTGTCCATCATTCTGGGGCAGGTAGTTTGAGTGTCGTGTCGTGTTGTGTCGTGTTGTGTCGTGTTGTGTCGTGCTGCGTCGTCGGCTTGTGTCCGTGGGTGTGTTTTGTGAGCAGAACGGCAGAGATGTGGAGATGATGTGTTTTTATTTACGCAGGGAGAGGACAGTGAGACGCTCCTGTTTATGGGCGTCTGGTTCAAATACAGAAAAATGCACATACTGTAAACTTCAGACTATTTAACGCACCTGAATATAAGCCACACCTGCGGAAATTGAAAAGAAAATCTGTTTTGTACATATATACGCAGGTTACAAAAGTCGTAACATGAGATATTTAAACAGAAAGACAGAACACGGAAGGTTTTTCTGAGTTTTAATTTAAGACAGGCTTTTTTTTTTTCAAACTGTGTCTGAAAATCGGCAGCGACGGGATGAACACACCTGCAGGTTTAGAAAATAAAACAGCACCAACCCCGGCCGTCTGCTTTTATTTCCTCTGAAGTTTTGTCGTCTTTTTACACTAAGTTCTTCTCGCTGCCGCCTCCAATGTCGCACCATCGACGTGACAAAATCTGACAGGACAAAATGTACTTTAAGAGTAAAAAGTAAAAGTATTTCACACAAGTGTTGTTCATTTATTAAAGTGTAAATGCAGTGATATTGATTTAAAATTATTATCTTAACTTTTCTTCTGAATTTTGTGTTTTTATTTTTGTTTTGTTCAAAGTCAAACCTTGAATTCTTAAACTTTAGTCAGGATGTTTCCACGAACATGGTAAAAATAACTCCTCAGATCATATGAAAAGTGCATTTACTTTTCAATCCAGTTCAAAAATGTAGTGTAGAGTAGAAAGTACAGATACTGCTCTCAAATGTAGTGAAGTAAAAGTAAAAAGTACACACTGTAAAACTGACTTATGTAACTTTTATGTCACAAGAACCAAACTGGATGATCCTGTGTTTATGCCACTGGAACATCACTCAAACCCAGACCTAGTCAGTTCCCCCTTCCCCCCGCCTCTAACAGCCCCGCCTCTAACAGCCCCGCCTCTAACAGCCCCGCCTCTAACAGCCCCGCCTCTAACAGCCCCGCCTCTCCTCAGGTATCTGCGCTGTTACTACTACGCCGTGCGCAGCCTCATCAACATCGGGGGTCTAAACGAGCCCCACACCGTCTTTGAGATCGCCTTTCAGATGACAAACTTTTTCACTGGAGTGTTTGTGTTCTCCAGTTTACTCGGACAGGTAAACGACGGCGCGGCGTCCGGAGCGCGAGCTCCAACGACATCCTTAGTGTTGAGATTTCCCAAAGGTCGTCCTCAGTCTCTGTAGCTCGTTTAGCTCAGTTTTGTGGCAGAGTAAAGCTTCAGTGACTGGATTTGATTAACTGAAGGTCCCATATTAAGTTAAATCAACTTTTTTTGAAAACCTCATCATGTTTTGGCCTCAAACACATTTTTATAGCCGTGTTTTTAAAGTGTTTATTCAACCTGATCCATTCTACAAAAAGTGACACCCAATTCACTCAATACAAGCGTTTTCTTTGTGGTTAAAGATCTTAATATGGGACCTTTAAAATGTTTTTTATTGTAAATGGATAAATAAACAAGTGCTGGTGTTGTCATAAAAAAGTGACAGAAATATGTGTGTGTGTGTATATATATATATATGTATATATATATATATATATATATATATATATATATATATATATATATATATATATATATATATATATATATATATGACAATAATTTAATTTATAAAAATTGCACTTTAATTCTAATGTAAAAAAAAGTTAAAAATGATTCAGTCTTAGAAGCCGTTTAATTTATAATTTACACCGCCCTGAACACATCACCCTGAACACCACCAGCACTCGCCGATACAAAGCGTGACTTAAACATCTGTTGTGTTTTTGTTCTTCTGTGTGTCTCAGATGAGGGACGTCATTTGCGCTGCCACCGCTGGACAGACGTATTTCAGAACCTCTATGGACAACACTGTGGCGTACATGGTGACCAACCGCATCCCCTCAATGGTCCAGAACAGAGTCCGCACATGGTACACCTACACCTGGGACGCACAGGGCATGCTGGGTAAGGAGGAGTGATCTGCAGTAGAAGTAAAGAAGTTAAGTAAATTATTAATCAAGATCGAGATTCAGTTATTTCTACTGGTCAGTGATCAGTTTTTTTGTTTGTTTTTTACGCTTATGCAATGTCCTTGTCAAATAAATAAACCAAAAAATGTTTAAGAGTCAAAATAAAGTAAATCCGACAAAGCGTTTATGATACATTCTGTTGTCATGTGGCTCAGCTCTAACGCCTCCTCTGTTTGACTCTTCACTTGTTGAATTGATTTTGTGGCTGATCTGATTTTCAGACGAGTCGGAGCTGCTGGATAAGATGCCTCTGGTGATGAGGACGGCCATCGCTGTGGACATCAACCTGGAAACGTTCAAAAAGATCGACCTCTTTAAGGTAAAACTCTGAGGTAAAACACCTCAACCAAATCAAACAGAGGTTACTAATAAAACGTCGAGTTATGTCTTCTGTTTGTATATTAAATGTAGAAGAAGAAGTAAAAATAAAGAAAAAAACATCACATTTGAGGGTGTGTATATAATGTGGTGATCTATTTTTCATAATTACACATTTATTTTGTTCCTGTCGTGACTAAAGTCGAGGGATATGAGTTTTTTAAGCAGCAGGTAGAACACTGGACCTACTGCAGACCTCGGGGGCGGGGTCTTCTGCTGACCCCGCCCTCTGGAACGCCCTGCCCAAACACATCAGAGTCTCAGCCACGCCCACATCTTCAAAAAAGCCACAAAACTCAACTGTTCAAAACTGCCTTCAAAAAACTGTGTCTTGTTTTGTCTTGAACTGTGTGAAGCGACAAGTGTCATAAAAAACACCATACAAGTGTTATGTCGTCTGCTGCTGCTTCTTCTGCTACGTCTGCTTCTTCGTCTGCTTCTTCTACCACTTCTGCTGTTGCTTCCTCTTCTTCTGCTGCTTCTTCTTCTTCCTCCTCCTCTTCTGCTGCTTCCGTTGCTGCTTTTTCTGCTACTTCAGCTTTTTCAGCTGCTTTTTCTTCTGCTGCCTCTTCCTCTCTTCTTCCTCTTCTTCTGCTGCTGCTTCTTATTTTGCTACTGCTGCCTCTTCTTCTCCTCTTCCTCTTCTTCTTTTTATTTATTATGTTATTCAGTATGTTTCCTCGTTTGTTTCCTCATATGTTTCCTCATTGTTTCCTCGTCGTTTCCTTGTCGTTTCCTCATATGTTTCCTCATATTTTTCCTCATATGTTTCCTCGTCGTTTCCTTGTCGTTTCCTCGTCGTTTCCTTATATGTTTCCTCATGTTTCCTCGTCGTTTCCTCATGTTTCCTCATCGTTTCCTTATATGTTTCCTCGTCGTTTCCTCATATGTTTCCTCATGTTTCCTCGTCGTTTCCTCATATGTTTCCTCATCGTTTCCTCATATGTTTCCTCATGTTTCCTCGTCGTTTCCTCATATGTTTCCTCATGTTTCCTCGTCGTTTCCTCATGTTTCCTCATCGTTTCCTTATATGTTTCCTCGTCGTTTCCTCATATGTTTCCTCATGTTTCCTCGTCGTTTCCTCATATGTTTCCTCATCGTTTCCTCATATGTTTCCTCATGTTTCCTCGTCGTTTCCTCATATGTTTCCTCATGTTTCCTCGTCGTTTCCTCATATGTTTCCTCGTCGTTTCCTCATATGTTTCCTCATGTTTCCTCGTTGTTTCCTCATATGTTTCCTCATCGTTTCCTCGTTGTTTCCTCATATGTTTCCTCATATGTTTCCTCGTTGTTTCCTCATATGTTTCCTCATATGTTTCCTCGTCGTTTCCTTGTCCTTTCCTTTTTGTTTCCTCGTCGTTTCCTCATATGTTTCCTCATCGTTTCCTCAGGGCTGTGATCAGCAGATGTTGGTGGACATGTTGCTGAGGCTCAAGTCTATTATCTATTTACCCGGCGACTTCGTGGTCAAAAAAGTGAGTGAAACGACAGTAAAGCTCCATAAACTCTTAAACTTGAATCGTTTTGAGTTTCTCTCTCGATCCTGTGTTTCCAGGGCGACATCGGTAAAGAGATGTACATCATAAAGAGCGGAGCGGTGCAGGTGGTGGGAGGACCCGACAACAGCATCGTGTTTGTGACTCTGAAGGCCGGATGTGTGTTTGGAGAGATCAGGTCTGAATCATTAACACTTTGACCTTTGACCTGCAAAACGCTCAGTGTTTAAAGGTCAAATATCACACAAACTGACTCGTGTAGCTTTAATCCATGTTCTAATGCTGTTTACTCCTCAAAAACAGACCTGGAGTTGTGTTTTGTTTCATTTATTATTCGTCTGTTACATCTCCAAAGCTCAAAATGCGACGTTCCACCTTGTGATGTCATCAAGTGATAGTTTTCAAGTTGAACAGCTCCTTTTACCTTTAGTTCAGTCGAGATAAGAGACAACTCCAGGACTGAAATGATCCAAATGATTCTATAAATGAAGGTGTGTGGAGTTTAAAAACACAGTGGAGCACTTCCTGTATCACCACATGATGACATCACAAGGTGGAACAGAGTGTTTTCTGCAGGTTTGTGTGTTAAACATGTGAGAATGAAACAAAAACTCAACTCCAGGTCTGTTTATGACGAGGAAACGACATCAGAACACACAACAGCTCAGGTGGTAGTTTATCCACAGGTTGGGGGTGCGATTCCAGCTCCGATAGATGGATATTGTCGTTGTGTCCTTGGGCAAGACACTTCACTTGATGTAAAGAGCTTTGAGTGACTTGAAGTGCGACGCTATGAACAGTTTCACACTCACACTGTTTAAATTAAGTGTGTTGTTTTTAAAGTTGTTTTTAAAGCCCAAACACGGGCAGTTTTCAGATTCCAGAGTGTGATGATGTCATACTCCCAGATGGGGGCGCAAGGGACAGTTTTCCCTCTTGATTAGTAGTAATATTGTATTTTGCCATGAAATATCCAAAAAGTAAATCCACAAATGTTGATTTCATTTCTATCAGAGTGAAATAAAAACCCCAGGATCATGTAGAGGGTTAATACGAACATTTAAGACCAGAATGAGTCTGAGACAGCGAAAGGAGACAGTTAAAAAAAAACAAAAAATAAACAAAAAAAACAACCAAACCTCAGAATAACTTCAAAAAAAAAAAAAAAAAAAAAAAAAACTCAAAATAACAAAAGAATTAAGAAAATAAACAAAAATAAATAAATCTAAACAACAAAAAAATTATAATAAAATAACCCAAAAACTAAAAATAACAAAAAAATAATAAGAACAACAAACAAAAAGCCCTAAAAAAACAAACAAACAAAATAAACAAAACAAAAAAATAACTCAATAAATAAATAAATGAAAAGAAAATTAAATAAACTCAAAATAACTTAAAAAAACAAAAAAAAAGAACCCCAGGATCATGTAGAGCGGGTTAATATGAACATTTAAGAGCAAAATGACGAGTTTGAAGGAGCAGTTACAGAGAGAGGACACAGTTACAGTTTATCAATAGAAAGTGAATTGGAGCCAGAGTCGATGGAACAGGAAGTGCACATATGATCACTTCCTGTTTGGAACGCAGCGGCTAGCAGGTTAGCTATGTGCATTTACATAAACAGGCTATGATTGTAACACAAATCTGCCTTTTAACGATGTTCCTTTTTGTCTGGCTCCATCTGTATTAAAAATTATTGATCGATTGAATATGTTGATCTGAAACACAACTTCTTACAAACTCGCCTCCGTAGACCTGATTTTTGTAACGCTGCGCCCGTCTCCACAGTCTACTGCAGTCGTCCAAAGATGGAGGAAACCGGCGAACCGCGAATGTGAAAGCGTACGGCTTCGCTAACCTCTTTGTGCTGGAGAAGAAAGACCTGTTTGACATTCTGGTCCATTATCCAGAGTCGCAGAAAGTCCTGGCCCGGAAAGGAAGGTGAGCGACTCAGAGATGTAGACAAATTGTTTTTTATGTAAAAGTACTACGACTACTTTTACTACGACTACATTGACCCGGGGCTAGAACTTGTACAATCTCCAAAATATTCGTCAGTGTAGATGCCCAAGTTTCCCTAGCAACAGCTAAACTTTAAAGCTCCTCTATTACACAAAACTGACACTTTTGAGCGATGTATTAGGCCGGAGTGCTGTTTTTGTGTCTCTGAGCAAGACACTTCTCACCGATAAGCTGGATACTATGAGATCTCGTCGTAGTGACACCACAACTATGTAATACGTGGAAACATAAACATATTTATCTGGTTTATGTTCAATTACAGGTGTTATTACTGCATTCTGATGTGAGTGGGGGTCGCCTTTCCACAGATCTGACCTGTAACTTGGCTCTTTTGGTGTTACCTGCTTGTCTCATCCTATTAAAATTCAAATTAATTAAATAAATAAAGACTACACAATTGTTTTTAAATGTAGAATACTTCAGTTTCTGTTACGCTTCAGCATTAGCATTAGAGTTAGCATCGAGGCACAAACACGTCTCTTTCTAAACGCTAATCCACTGCCTCATCTTTAAATATTCATTTCATTTTTTATTCATATTCATTTTAACATGATGTCGTGAAAACCTCATAGGGAGAGGAAGTGGTGACGCTAACGGTGAGCTAGAGGGCGCTGTTGTGCGGAGATTGGATCCTCCAACCAGTACGACGACGACCCACCGCGCGTATAACTTCTCTGATAAGTTGAACAGCTCACACATTCTGTTTTATCTAGAAAACTGATGAAGGCGAAGGGTCCGGCTGCAGCGAAAGTCGAGGAGGAGAAGAAGAAAGGGCTGGCGCTGTTTGGCCCGAAGCCGCAGACGCCAAAACTGCTGCGCGCTTTCGGTGGAACCATCAACAGATCCACCGTAGACAAACTGAAGGTACTGCCCCGTCCTCTGATTTTAAAGCGTCCGGAAAGTCGCTCGAGCTAACGGTCACTTTTGTTTATTTCTATTTCCAGGCGAACACGTGAAGAGACGTCGTGTACACGTTTAAAACTCATTATCTGCTCGTTTTTGGATGATTTTGGATCTAAATTCAAGCCGCGATACAATAACCAAACCCAAACGTCACACAGTACGACCACAGACTGTTTATATAAATGGACATAGCTAACCTGCTAGCCGCTACGTTCCAAACAGGAAGTGGCTCCAATTCACTTTCCATTGAAAACGTGTGTCTCTTTGTTGAGCGTGACAAAGTATTATTTCTGTGCAGCTTATTTTTACATCAGATTTTTATGTTACAATCATCACGCTTTTAACCGAAATTATTTAACAATTGCATGAAATAAATAATAATAAATGGATTTACAAACATAATCTTCCATTTTATGAATTAAAGTAACTAGCCCCATTGATTCTTCAGTCCAGTGGATGTGACTGGATTTTCTCTCTGTGGACCTTGTGTTTCTACTGGGCCAATAAACAGGAAGTGATGCGCCTGAATTTGTACGAACTTTATCGACAAACCAAAACAATATGACATTGAACAGATGAACTGACAATGAAGATTAAACAAGAAACGTGTCATTTTGGTCTTAAATGTTCATATTAACCTGCTCTACATGATCCTGGGGTTCTTTTTTTTTTAGTTATTTTGAGTTTTTGTTTTTTTTTTTTTTGTTATTTTGAGTTTTTTTTTTAGGTATTTCTTTTATTTATTTTTTGTTATTTTGAGGGTTGTTTTTTTTTTTTTTTTTTTTTTTTTTTTTTTTTTTGTCATTTTGAGGTTTTGTTTTTTTGGGTTTTTTTTTGTTATTTTGAGGTTTTTTTTTTTAGGTATTTCTATTTTTATTTATTTTTTGTTATTTTGAGGGTTTTTTGTTTATTTTTGTTTGTTTGTTTTTGTTTTAGTCATTTTGAGGTTTTGTTTTTTGGTGGGTTTTTTTAGTTATTTTGAGGGGGGGGGTGTTTTTGTTTTGTTTTCATTTTTAGTTAATTTTTTTTTCCTTTTTTTTTTTTTTTTTTTTTACTGTCCCCTCTCTCTGTCTCTGCTGCTTCAGACTCATTCTGGTCTTAAATGTTCATATTAACCCTCTACATGATCCTGGGGTTTTTATTTCTCTTTTGTGTCTGTAAATCAAGATATGAACATTAATAACAGACAAATCAGGTCCTTCTTTATCTGAGGTCGCTCCTGTTAGCGTTAGCAACAGGTTTGATTGACAGCGTTCGCTCCTGATTGGCTCTTTGGTTGCTATAGATACTGGCCGGTTCCTTATGTGTTGAACTTCATTATTAATCTTTTTGCACAGCTAAATCAAACTGAAATTACACTGCTCTGTTCTATTGTATGAAAGTTGTTGTTTTGTTAAATCTGATCATAAAATAAAACGAAGAAATAACCCTGTACAACCAAAACTGTCTTTTATTTTTGTATTTTTATGTTTTTCAATATTAAAATACCACTAATTAAAATGAAAACTGAGTCAGAAATATAAAAAAAAAAACACACAGATAATTGACCCACTGATCCTTTCTACAAACTTAAAATATCCTTTTCTTAACCGTAGACTCGTGAACCGCAGCGCCCTCTGGTGTCTGTAGTCCTGTGGAGCAAAGGGGGCGTGGCCAACTTAGAATTAATGAGTCTAAAGAATTAATTGGCTCAGTGTTTGGAGCGAGGCGAGGACACGAGTCGTCCCGGGACACACAGGAGGCTCTGGTGTTATTTCTGTGGATCATAGAGACGATGTTCAGCTGGTTCAAGCGGCGGCTGAAGCCCACCGAGCCCGAGACCCCACCGCAAGCCCCGCCTCCACCCGCAAAGGTAAGACCCGCCCTCTTACTACAATGTGCTACTACGACTACGACTACTACTACTACTACTGTGCTTTAAGTGTCGACCTTAACTAAAGTCATTTGATTGGAAATAAGTGTGATTTGTGGTAAGTTTTGCTCGGGTCTACAGGGGGCGCTAAAGAGCTCAGTACAGACAGATTTAAAGTGTCTAAAATAATGACAATGGAAATGTTTTATGTTTGAAACTCCAACTGCAGCTCCGTCAGTTTTGGCCCTGTGTGTGTACAGAGGTGGAGGAAGTATTTGAGTGAGTAAAAGTACAAATACTGGAGTAAAAGAAATACTCAAGAGTAAAAATAAAAAATATTCAAGAGTAAAAAAAAAAAGTGCTCAAGAGTAAAAATCAAAAATATTCAAGAGTAAAAAATAAAAAGTGCTCAAGAGTAAAAATAAAAAATATTCAAGAGTAAAAAATAAAATAGTAAATTAAGAGTAAAAAAAATATTCAAGTAAGAGTATCGCATGAAAAATCTACTTAAGTAAAAGTATTAAAGTACATGTTTAAAAATGTACTTAAAGAGTAAAAAGTAAAAGTATTTCTCACAGATTTTGAGTCTTTAAATCTTCAAATGTGGAGATTTTGATAAAGATTTGAGCTGAATTTTGTTCAACAGAAATAATTGAATTGTTTTTTCTTCTGTTTTTATTTGTATATTTTTGTTTTGTTTAAATTATAAACGTGTTAAAAATAAAACCTCAGACTTTTCTCACACAATAAGAAGTAGTGGAGTAGAAAGTACAGATACTGCTCTCAAATGTACTCAAGTAAAAGTAAAAAGTACCACTGTAAAATGTACTAAAGTAAAGTACAGACGCCTAAATATTTACTTAAGTACAGTACTTTACTACTTTTACTTTCCACATTTTCTACATTTCAAAGTGATATAAAAACGTATTGGCTTCGTTCAAGGAGGTGAAATTTGGCGCAGTGACTCTTCAGGTCGTCCCCGTCAAAAAAGTCCGGGGGCCATGTTTGTATTTTGCACGGTGTTGCCATGGCGACGCCTGGAAAAACCCATGTTACTCTGTTTTATTGTATTAGTGCGTCCAGTGTGTGTTCAGTTTTTTGTTTTTTTTTACACCAGATCAATTAAAATCATTGACATTTTTGTGTGTACAATGGGGGGAGAGGGGGGTTAAGTGTCTTGCCCAAGGACACAACAACAGTGTTCGTCTGTGAGGGCTGGAGTTGCACCGCTGACCTGTGAGTCGTTGAATCTGACGCTCGACAGACGATGTTTATGTCGAGAGCCGGACTCAAACCGCCTTCGTCTGTGGACAAACTGTAAACGTGTTCGTTAACAGGAAGAAAAACCTCCGGAGAAAAAGGAGGAGCCCCCGAAAAAAGATGAGGAGAAAAAAGAAGAAAAGAAAGAAGCAAAGGAGGAGGAGCCTAAACCAGGTGAGAGCTGCACCTGGAAACACAGACGTAAACAAACGGCCTCGCTCTGGATTGGCTCTTTGGTTGCTATGATACCTGTGGTCAGAATTACAAAAACACTGTGACGTCCTGGACACTCTGTGGAGGGGCGGGGCTTATCTTAAGGGTGGAGCATTAGGCGTCAAGATGGCGTCTCATCTGTTTTTTTATAGATTTTTAAGGTTTTAAGACACAGTGAACAAAAATGAAATGAATTAAAAATAAATGAGTAAATATAGACACAGACACAAAAAGAGTAGATTTATATAGACACATTTATACAGGAGCCATGGGCCGGAGAGTAAAGTCTCTGTCTGTCTGTCTTTCTTTCTGTCTCTCTTTCTTGCTGTCTTTCTTTCTTTCTTTCTTTTTTATTTAAGTAGATTCTAACAAATAACGAAATTCATGAATTGTAAATAATTCTAAAGAAAAACACTAATGACGTGTTGAGCCTAAAGATGATGTCCTTTTGATTAAACCTGATTTATTCAATGTGTTTTTTTTATATTTTTAGCCCCTGCCCCGGCCGCACCTGCCCCGGCCGCACCTGCCCCGGCCGCACCTGCCCCGGCCGCACCTGCCCCTGGAGCTCCTGCCCCTGGAGCTCCTGCCCCTGGAGCTCCTGCCCCTGGAGCTCCTGCCCCTGGAGCTCCTGCCCCTGGAGCTCCTGCTGCTGCAAACCCAGAGGAGGGAAAAGGGTGAGACACGTCTCCACTCGCTCCGTTCCTGTGTGCTTTATGTTGTATGTTGTGTGTTGTGTGTTTTGTGCTTTATGCTGTGTGTTTTATGTTGTGTGTTTTGTGTTTTGTGCTTTATGCTGTGTGACTCCGCCTCCACAATGTGACAGTCTGAGGCTAAAGAGGGAAAAGCAGATTAGAGGCTTATAGGTATTAGTGCCCCGCAGTGACCACACAGTGACCACGCAGAGGAGCAACACTGTGTCTCGGGGCAGAATCAGCCTCTGGTGAAACACAGAATAAAACAAGTTGAAAACAACAAATTATAGAATGTATTTTATCATTTTGTGTCGCTAATAGATCATTTAACACAACTTTTTAGTGTGTGTGTGTGTGGGGGGGGGGGGGGGTGTGTGTGTGTTTATGGCGTCAGACCTGTTGATGTTGCATTTATTGAGTTCGAGTTGGTTTGAACCATTTGAAAAACATGTATTCTTACTGTGAGTGGGCTCGCCTTTCCGTAGATCTTACTTGCTACGTACATAAAAGGTACAATATTACACAAAACTGACTCTTTAAGCAGCTAGAATTTTGTTAACGCGTCAAAAACACACCTGGAGTTGTGTTTTGTTTCATTTATTATTAGTCTGTGACATCCCCAAAGCTCAAAACGCTCTGTTCCACCTTGTGATGTCATCAAGTGGTAGTTTTCAAGTTGAACAGCTGCTTTTACCTTTAGTTCAGTCGACATAAGTGGCCATTCCAGGATTTCTGAAATGATCCAAATGATTCTAGTTCAGTGTGTGGAGTTTAAAAACACAGCGGAGCACTTCCTGTATCACCACACGATGACATCACAAGGTGGAACAGAGCGTTTTTTCATTTTGAGAGAAGAACTCAGCCTAAATCTGCAAAAACAAAACTCAACTCCAGGTCTGTTTGTGATGATTCATTTGTTTTATAGAGGGGCCCATCTGAGGCTTCTTGACCCGGGCCCCCAAATGTCTGTGGACGGCCCTGACTGTGGACTCTCCTCTTCATTCGCTTTTTAAACATATTTCATTTTGTAACATATTTTTCTCTTTCCCCAGTGATGAGCCGCCGAAGTCTCCTCCGCCCGTCGTCTACTCTCGTTACGCAGACGACCATCTCCGAGCCGTGGGCAAACTACTCAAAGATCGAACAAAAGAGCTGAAAGAAAAAGTCATAGATCCATACGCCACGTCTCCAGAAATCACCCCCCCTGTCAGTGAGTACAGGAATTACACCTTAAAGGGGCAAACAAACAGACCAGGACTAAACCGGGACTAAACCGGGACTAAACCGGGACTAAACCGGGACTAAACCGGGACTAAAACGGAACTAAACCGGGACTAAACCGGGACTAAACCGGAACTAAAACGGGACTAAACCGGGACTAAACCGGGACTAAAACGGGACTAATACGGGACTAAAATGGGACTAAAACGGGACTAAACCGGGACTAAAACGGGACTAAAATGGGACTAAAACGGGATTAAAACGGGACTAAACCAGGACTAAACGGGACTAAACCGGGACTAAAACGGGACTAAACCGGGACTAAACCGGGACTAAAACGGGACTAAACCGGGACTAAACCGGGACTAAAACGGGACTAAAACGGGACAAAACCGGGACTAAACCGGGACTAAACCGGGACTAAACCGGGACTAAACCGGGACTAAAATGGGACTAAAACGGGACTAAAACGGGACTAAACGGGGACTAAACCAGGACTAAACTGGGGGACTAAACCAGGACTAAACCGGGACTAAACCAGGACTAAACCAGGACTAAACCAGGACTAAACTGGGGGACTAAACCAGGACTAAACCGGGACTAAACCAGGACTAAACCAGGACTAAACCAGGACTAAACCAGGACTAAACATGTGAGAAGTACTTCCTGGTTCCAGTCAGGACCCGAGGGACTTGGTTTTCTCTTTTCTCTTTTCAGCTCCCATTTATAAAAAGGAGGACTACATCCGAATGAAGGAGGAGGAACGCATCGCCAAGGAGGAGGCGGACAAAAAGAAAGCAGAGGAAGCGGCCAAAAAGGCGGAGGAGAAGAAGAAGAAAGACGAGGAGAAGCGTCTGGAGGCTGAGAAAAAGGCAGAAGAAGAGAGACTGGCAGCAGAGGCCAAGAGGAAACAGAGGATCCTCCCAGAATTCCACTGTCGCTGTTTCGACGTTCTGTTCCACCCCATCGAGGCCAAGATGGACGAGGTGCTGGGGTCCACCATAGACCCCTTCACAGGTGAGACAGGTGCACGGGGGTGAGACAGGTGCACGGGGTGTGAGACAGGTGCACGGGGGTGAGACAGGTGTACAGAGTGTGAGACAGGAGCACAGGGGTGAGACAGGTGCACGGGGGTGAGACAGGTGCACTGAGTGTGAGACAGGAGCACAGGGGTGAGACAGGTGTAGAGATGTGAGACAGGTATATGGGGTGTGAGACAGGCATACAGGGGTGAGACAGATGTAGAGAGGTGTGAGACAGGTGTACAGAGTGTGAGACAGGTGTGAGACAGGTGTAGAGAGGTGTGAGACAGGTGTACAGGGGGGTGAGACCGGTTTAGAGAGGTGTGAGACAGGTGTACAGAGTGTGAGACAGGTGTACATTTGGTGTTTTTTTGTCTTTATTTTTACTTCTTCATACATGTTACACAGACACCAAATATATGAACATATATGGAATTATGAAGTAAAAAGTTAAATAAATCTACTAAATATTTTTCAACAGACCAGAGGGTGGAAGCTTTGAGGTGTTGAAAATATATATATATATATATATATATATATATATATATATATATATATATATAATATTGTTGAATTATTCACCTTGTTTTAATTGTTACATAATTCCATACATCTTACTTACTTCATATATTTGATTCTTCTTGTGATCTGAAGGTGGAGCTGAATCCTGCTCCCTCAGGTCAGAACCGTTGATGTGTCCTTGAGCAAGACACTTCTCCCCCAGTGTGTGTGTGTGTGTGGGTGTGTGGGGGGGGGGTGTGTGTGTGTGTGACAGGTTCGTTTAAACCTGGTGTGTGTGTAACGTCTCGTGCGGCGTTCCCTGGTCTCAGCTCTCGTCTCTGTGCTTCAGATCGGAGGTACATTTCGTGGATGGCGTTCGTCGCCGTGGCGTACAACTATAACGTGTGGCTGTGTACGGCTCGTCTGGCGTTCCCCTTCCATAACGCCGTCGTGAACCCCTTCTGGATCTTCTTCGACGTCGTCAGTGACATCATCAACGTCATCGACATCATCATCTGGCAGCCCCGCCTCCAGTTTGTGAAAGCCGGAGACATAATCGTAAGAAACTCAGTCACTTTTCTTGCACCTGCCTGTCTCCATGGAGATGTTATTGCTTTGCTTGGAATGTTTCACATTATGGCATTAAACTTATTTATAATCAGTGGAGATGAGCAGGTTAGGGTTTTTTAGTTGTTTGTTGTTGTTTTCTTTTGCAAAACAAGCACCAGTGATGGAGCAGATACAAGAACATTTTTAAGTTTAAGGCTCAGAATCACCATGGAGACGCACCGGAGACAGATCCCAGAATACACCTTTAAAATGTTAAACTTTTATCTGTGCAGAAAGACAGAGTCATGACCAAAGAACATTACCGGAAATCCCCCAAATTTAAGGTGAGACTTTTCAAAGCAAAATTACTTTTCTATTTGCCCGTTTTTCCTGGTTGTTTATGTTTATTTCCTGTTTTTTCCTGGTTGTCTTCATATTTTCTCCTCTTTGTGTTTCTCGTTTCTCGTCTTCAGACCGACCTGTTCAGCATCGTTCCGTTCGACCTGCTCTGTTTACACTTTGAGTTCTCGTCTGTTTATCGTCTCAACCGTTTCATCAGAGTAAGACACTTCAGATCAAAACTCCACAGTTTGTTTGATTTGTGTTTTATTTATTTGTTATTATGATTATTTACTATTTCCCAGACGCTCTTTTAAACTCACATTTACAGCCCTAGTGTATTTTTTATTTCCATTTGAATCACGTTGTGTTTTTCCAGTTTTGTCGTTGTTTTTAACTCGGTCGTTTCATTAGTGAAGTTCACATTCTGTGTGAGAGCAGAGGCCGGAGTGAACACGTCTCACTCTGGACCACACGTCTCACTCTGGACCACAGTAAAGGGCCGCTCCGAGAGACAGGAGACAGAGCGGCCCCGCCCTCCTCTGGAGCCAAGCTCTGGAGCGAGTGCAGTGTGAACGCGACCTCAGGGTGACCTCAGGGCGACCTCAGGGTGACCTCAGGGTGACCTCAGTCACTGTGACAGAGAAAAGACTGGAACTGAGTTAAAAAGAAGCTCTCGGATCATTTGTATTTGTATGAATGGGCGTGTGTGTGTGTGTGTGTGTCTGTGTGTGTTTTCACGGGGCTTTGTCTCTCTTCTTTCTCACAGTCTGGACTTATGTGTTTTTTGTTTGCTCTGTACTTGAGCAGGATGTTCATGGACGTGATGTTTGAAACATTTATCATAATTGTGTTTATAAAATTAAACGTGTGTATTTTTATATTTGTATATTTGTCTTCTCGTTTCTTCAGCTCGATTCTTTTTTTGAGTTCAGTGATCGTCTGGAGAGCATCATGGCGAAGGCTTATATCTGGAGGTGAGTCTTTCTGTTTGTTGTGCGTTTAAACTGTTTTTTTTTTCACTGTGGATGTGTTTTTGTTCAGAGTGGCTCGTACGACCGGGTACCTCCTGTACGCGCTGCACCTTAACTCCTGCATCTACTACGTGGCCTCGCTCCACCAGGGCCTGGGCACCAGCCACTGGGTCTACGACGGGAACGGGACGGCGTGAGTACGAGGACGAGTAAAGCTTTATGTGGGACATTTTTATGCAGCGCAGGAGCCGTAGTCTGTGACGACAGAAGAGGGAGACGCCGAGGAGACAAATGTAGTGACCCCGAGAGGACGGGGACGTCTCACTCTGTCCACGTCTTTATACAGTCTGTGGTTTAAAGCCACACTGAGAAACCTTCCTGTCCTGTCCTCTCTCTGGTCCATGTCTTTGTCTCTCGTCTCTTCAGATATCTGAGGTGTTATTATTGTCCTCTGTCTCTCTCTTGTCCTCTCTCTCTTGTCCTCTGTCTCTTCCTCTGTCTCTCTCTTGTCCTCTGTCTTGTCTCTGTCTTGTCTCTCTCTCGTCCTCTCATGTCTTTGTCTCTCGTGTCTTCAGATATCTGAGGTGTTATTATTGTCCTCTGTCTCTCTCTTGTCCTCTGTCTCGTCCTCTGTCTCTCTCTTGTCCTCTGTCTCTGTCTTGTCCTCTCTGGTCCATGTCTTTGTCTCTCGTGTCTTCAGATATCTCCGGTGTTATTATTTCGCCGTGCGGAGTCTCATAAACATCGGCGGTCTCCCAGAGCCGACCAACACGTACGAGATTTCCTTCCAGATGCTGAACTTCTTCATCGGCGTCTTCGTCTTCTCCAGTTTGATTGGACAGGTCAGAGGTCAAGGGGCGTGGCCAGTGTTATACTTCCTCCAACGCCGACTTTAGTTCAGTTCTCACAACATGAAGAGAGAGAAGAGAAAGAGGAGGGGAAGAGAGAGGAAGGGAGGAGAGAGAAGAGACAGAAAGAAGAGAGAAAGAGATGAAAGAGGAAGGAGAGAGAGAAAGAGAGGAGAGGGAGGAGAGGAGATAAATAAGAGAGGAAGGAGAGAGGAGATAAATAACAGAGGGAGGAGGGGGAATGAGAGAAAGGAGAGAGAGGAGGGGAGAAAGAGAAAAAGAGGATGGGAGGAGAGAGAGAAAAGATAAATAAAATAATCTGGGCCCTTCATTAAAGTGTTTTTTCCAGATGAGGGACGTGATCGGCGCGGCCACGGCGGCGCAGACGTACTTCAGAGCGTCGATGGACGACTGCGTGTCCTACATGAACACGTACCACATCCCCAAGATGGTTCAGAACAGAGTCCGAATGTGGTACAACTACACCTGGGCCGCGCAGGGCATGCTGGGTAATTATACAGACATTATATAAACATGGCCGCCGCGGTTCGACCGTCTCGTCTCCTCCTCAGACGAGTCGGAGCTGCTGGATAAAATGCCTTTAGTGATGAAGACGGCGATCGCTGTGGACATCAACTTAGCGACTTTCCAGAAGATTGACCTGTTCAAGGTGCCACACTTTTCCATAAATAAATGAAGCAAGGATGTTTTAACATCTCTGGTGTTTCCTCTCTCGTTTCCTCTGGTGTTTCCTCGTCGTTTCCTCTGGTGTTTCCTCTGGTGTTTCCTCATCGTTTCCTCGGGTGTTTCCTGTGGTGTTTCCTCTCATGTTTCCTCTCGTTTCCTCTGGTGTTTCCTCTCGTGTTTCCTCTCATGTTTCCTCTGGTGTTTCCTCCGGTGTTTCCTCGTCGTTTCCTCTGGTGTTTCCTCTGGTGTTTCCTCTGGTGTTTCCTCGTCGTTTCCTCTCGTGTTTCCTCTGGTGTTTCCTCTCTTGTTTCCTCTGGTGTTTCCTCCGGTGTTTCCTCATCGTTTCCTCATCGTTTCCTCTGATGTTTCCTCTCATGTTTCCTCTCGTTTCCTCTGGTGTTTCCTCTCGTTTCCTCTCGTTTCCTCATCGTTTCCTCTCATGTTTCCTCTCTCGTTTCCTCTCTCGTTTCCTCTCTCGTTTCCTCTCGTTTCCTCTCGTTTCCTCAGGGCTGTGATCAGCAGATGTTGGTGGACATGCTCCTCAGGCTCAAGTCCATCATTTATCTTCCTGGAGACTTTGTGGTCAGAAAAGTGAGTGACACATTTAGATCATAAATACTCAGAGAAAAGAAGGAAATGATTCTGTTACTTTAAAAAGTACAGATACTTAGGGAAAAGTCAAAGTATCACATGAAAACAATCTACTTAAGTAAAAGTATTAAAGTACCTGTTTGAAAATGTACTTAGAGTAAAAAGTAAAAGTATTTATCACAGATTCTGAGTCAAGATTAAAAAAAAAAAACTTGAGTAAAAAAAATAAAAATACCCAAGAGTAAAAAAATACTCAAGTAAGAGTAAAAAAAATATTGTCGAGTAAAAGAAAGTATCACATGAAAGTATTAAAGTACCTGTTTAAAAATGTACTTAAAGAGTAAAAATAAAAGTATTTATCACAGAATTTAAGTACATTTTTAAACAGGTACTTTAATACTTTTACTCAAGTAGATTTTTTCATGTGATACTTTTACTTTCACTTGAGTACTTCTTTGCCTCAGTATCTGTACTTTTACTTCAGTAACAAACTCTAGTTCTTCTTCCACCTCTGGGTTTTGTGAAAAGACGAGTTTTTTCACTGTTTTTGTGTTAAATCTGATCAAAGCTTCAGCCTTTAGTGGTTTATTCGATTAATCGGTTGAAACGTGGATCATAATGTTACGCAGCAGAAACGTGAACGAGGGGCTGAAGATGTGGCGTTTTTTTTCTGTATTTATCTGTAAAAAAAGTCGGATTAAACTCACGATTCACAAGTTTAATCTGTATTTTTATATAAATCCACTGTTTCCTCGCACTTTTTTCTGCATAAATAGTCGTTTTCGTCGTAGTATTTAGGACGATAAAGGTTAGATTAACACAACGTCGAGTCGTTTTTAAAGATAAATGTGCTGTTTTTTGTGTTTCCAGGGCGACATCGGTAAAGAGATGTACATCATAAAGAGCGGAGCGGTGCAGGTGGTGGGAGGACCCGACAACAGCATCGTGTTTGTGACTCTGAAGGCCGGATGTGTGTTTGGAGAGATCAGGTCTGGACTTCACGTTTACTTTTACATAAAACGATTAAAACGATTAAAACGATTAACGCCGACGTGAATCTCCGCTCCAGTTTACTCCAGTCGGCCAAAGACGGAGGAAACAGACGCACCGCCAACGTAAAGGCCCACGGCTTCGCTAATCTGTCTGTGCTGGAGAAGAAGGATCTGTTCGACATCCTGGTTCATTATCCCGAATCGCAGAAAGTGTTGGCCCGGAAAGGAAGGTGAGCGGAGAGAGACGAAAGTAAAACCACGAGAGAATCTGATCTGAAACACCATTTAAAAGTAAAATGTGACACAAAACTAACTCTTTAAAACATGTTAGAACAGAGTGAGTGCGTCACAAACAGACCTGGACGTGTGTTTTGTTTCATTCACATGTTTGAGTCGCATTTTATTATTAGTCTGTTACATCTACAAAGATCAAAATGCGACGTTCCACCTTGTGATGTCATCAAGTGGGAGTTTTCAAGTGAACAGCGACTTTTACCTTTAGTTCAGTCGAGATAAGAGACAACTCCAGGACTGAAATGATCCAAATGATTCTATAAATGAAGGTGTGTGGAGTTTAAAAACACAGTGGAGCACTTCCTGTATCACCACATGAAGAGAGAGAAAGAGAAGAGATAAATAACAGGAGAGAAAGAGAGAGGAGACAGAGAAAGGAGCGAAGGAGGGGGAGAAGGAGGAGAGAGAGAGAAGAAAAAGAGAGAGAAGAGGAGAGGAGAGAGAAAAGAGAGGGGAGGAAGAGAGAGGGGTTAGAGAAGAGAGAGAGAAGGGGGAGAGAGAAGAGGAGATGAGAGAGAGAGGACAGGAGAGGGGAGGGAGAGAGAAGAGAGATAAGACAGCGTGGAGAGAAGAGAGGAGATGAGAGAGAGAGAGAGGAGAGAGAGAGAAGAGGGAGAGAGGAGATGAGAGAGAGGGAAGAGAGAGGAGAGGAGATGAGAGGAGATGAGGGGGGGAAGAGATAAGAGAGGGAGAAGAGAGAGGAAAAAAGAGAGGAGAGAGAGGGAAGAGGGAGAGGCGAGAGAGAGGGGGGGAAGAGATAAGAGAGAGGAGAGATAAGAGAGAGGAGAGGGAAGAGAGAGGAGAAAAGAGAGGAGAGAGAGGGAAGAGAGAGCGGAGAGAAGAGAGAGAGGAGAGAGAGGGTTTATGTGTTAAATCGTGTGAATAAATCCAAACCCTCCAGTTCCGTTTGTGACTGTGACTCTATCAGACAAACACAGATCAGATCAACAGTTTAACGTTTGGACTTTTATCTTTGAGGAAACTGATGAAGGCCAAAGCTCCGACCGGAGCCAAAGCCGAGGACAAACCCAAAGGAATGACGCTCTTTCAAAATAAACCACCAACGCCAAAAATGTTCCGAGCTCTGCGGAAACTTAAGGTACAAAATCTGTGTTTTATGAGGCAGATCTGAGTTTTGAAATATTCATTATGTAAAGAAATATGAACTGAAAGAAAAAACGTACATCCTAAACTTGACGAAAATGTTTTATTTTGAAATCTCGGATGTGTTTTTATAATTTAATGTCAAAGTTTAAGATAAAAGCTGCGTAATATTTGGCGAAGCACAAACTCAAAACAAAACCAGATTCACAGCTGTGGATTTGAACATTACGCCCATTTCATAATCATATTTATTAATGATTTATGTATTAATGTTATTACTATTATTTATATAAGGCAAAAACAAAATATATAAACAAAAAAGTCATATTGTCCAAATCGCTCTGGAGTTTAAGTCACAGCAGCAAAAAAATGCAGAATAAGGAAGAAAAAAACATGTCGCATTTTGGGGGGAAATTTATTTTACAAAATCCGAGACCAAGAACAGACATTTTATCTTTAAAGTCAAGTTATAATAATAATAATAAAATGTGGAACAACAGGCTGAATATCAGGACATCACGCTAACGCTAATGCTAATGCTAACGCTAACTTAACACATTTATATTTATTCAGCTCCATGAAGCACAGACAGAACTGAACACGTGTCTGGTTTGTTAACGTAAGATATTAACAGTTAATCAGATAAATAAAGAAGAAAAAGCAACAAGTTTACTCTGGATCTCACTCCAAATCAATAAATCCACTGAATTCTTCATCCTCGGTGTCGATTCTGAACAAATCCACCAACTCCAGAGGAAGATGAAGCGTCGCTCGGCAGAATACGACTTTATTTTAGGCTCATGTTTGTTCAGTGTTTTTCTCTTTGTCTTTTAAATCAGCGTAATGTTGATATTTTAAATGTTCAGTGGAAAGATGTGAAATTATCTATTTGAATAAAGTCACATATAAGTCGCACCCTCGGACAAACTGTGAACAAAATGACACTTATCGTCCGGAAAATACGGTAATTTAACAGTAAATTATAAGATTAAAAACAAATGTCCACGTGAAAGTGAAACTAGAGTCATAATAATAATAATAATCTGAATTTTTTCTCCGCAGAACTCGGCTACAGAGCAGAAATAAACCCTGGATCCAGCTGCTCTTCACTCGTCCAAACGTAAAGACGACGATAAATAAATGTGACTCTAAACAAACGAGCGCAGTTTGAAAATGTGACGTGTTTTTGTTTGTTTGTAATAAAATAAGAAAACGTCTTGTTATAAACGACATATTTCATCGACGTGTTTATTAGCACTTTAAATTCAAACGTAAATATTAACTGGACTTTTTCACGTATCGACAAACTGCCTTAAATCTCCAGCAGAGGGCGATATTTTGTTTTGGTCGATCTGCCGCATAAAAAAATCCACATAAAGCTTTATTTTCACACTTTAACCTCAGACCGATCAGAGCGCCGTGGTCACGTTTTAAAGTTTGTAGTACATTTAAATCGGTCAGAGGTTATCGTCCATCGTTTGCTCTGGATTTTAAACGATCGGTTTCGTAATCGGTCGATCTCTTGTATCGTTCCATCGTAAACGCACAAAGTAAAACTTTATTGGACGTTTAAATGGATGTTAAACTGAACTTTGACTGTTTAAAGAAGTGAGCGTAACGTCAACACAGCGTTTGGCTAGCAGTGGAACGTTAGCTCATCGAGGCTAGCAGTTATAGCGGCTAATTTATTTGTAATTACGACTGTATTATAGCAACCAAAGAGCCAATCAGGAGCGAGGCTGTTGAAGGCAACGCCCCTTCCCGCCCACAGCACTGGTTTTGCGGAGAGCGGGCGCTTAGCAACGCTATCGATGTGTTTGCTAATGCTAACGGGAGCGACCGCTTTATTAGACGTCTGTGATTCCTCAGTCGTCTGGTCCAGAGAAAAAGACGAAATCTGAATCTGTGACTGGACAAATCGATGAGAGAGAAAGAAGAGAAAGAGAGGAGAGAAAGAGAGGGGGGAGAGAGAGGAGACGGAAAGAAGAGAGATAAGAGAAAGAGATGAAAGAGGAAGGGAGAGAGAGAGAAAGAGAGGGGGGAGAGAGGAGACGGAAAGGAGCAAGAGGAGAGGAGATAAATAACAGAGGGAGGAGAGGGATAGAGAGAAAGAGAGGGGGGAGGAGATGGAAAGGAGCAAGAGAAGAGGGAAAGAGGAGAGAGAGGAGATAAATAACAGAGGGAGGAGGGGGAACGAGAGAGAGGAGAGACAGAAAGGAGAGAAAGGAGAAAGAGGAGGGGAGAGAGAGAAAGAGTGGATGGGGAGGAGAGAAGATAAATAAAAGAGGGAGAGAGAGAAAGAGGAGAGAGAGGAAGGGAGAGAGGATGGGAGGAGGGAGAGGGATAAATATGAGAGGAAGGAGAGGGGGGAGAGAGAGAAGAGACAGAAGGGAGAGAGATAAGAGAGAGAAAAGAGGGAGATTGGCAACTCCAGGACTGAAATGATCCAGATGATTCTATAAATGAAGGTGTGTGGAGTTTAAAAACACAGTGGAGCACTTCCTGTATCACCACATGATGACAGTTTAGATAAAGAAGCTATTTTTGTTCGGAAAGACGCTCACCGATCTACAACTTTATCCTCAGACCCAAAGCAAACAACAACAAAGAGAACACTAGGCATAGGCCATTAAAGGTTGAATCGAGATGTTACGGCTGAAACTGGAGACAAAAAGCCGTTTCAAGTTTCAGTGTCGTTAGCGCCTCCTTCAGACAGACATGAGGCAGTGTCCAGCAGGAATCTGACCAGAACTGAAGAAGCTTTTTGTCCAGTTACAGATTTAAACGTCGTCTTTTGCCTTTATTAGATCTGCACAAAATACTTTAACTTTTTACTCTTTAAGCACATTTTTACTCAGGTACTTTAATACTTTTATTTAAATACATTTTTTCCATGTGATATTTTTACTTGAGTATATTTTCTGTACTTTTACTTCCACCGCTGTAGAAATCAACACTGAAACACTGAAAATAAAAACAGAAAAACACCAGGGATAATGTTTTCAGGTCTTTGTCGTTCCTGAATCACACCTGAGTTTTTAAAAGACTCGAAAAGCACAAATGACACGTAACACACAAACACACCCCCACACACCCCCACAGACACAAACACACACACCCCAACACACACACACACACAAACACACAAACACACACACACACACACCCCAACACACACACACACACAGTGCAAATCAAACAGCAGCAAACGCAGGTAAAAAAACATATGACATCATGTTTTCAGGCTTCATATGTGACGTTTATCGAGGCAAAAATGAAAAGGCCATTTCAAAGTCGACAAAGGTCCTTCGTCCGGCTCCTGTGGACGTCCAGGGCTGGACATTAACGTCTTTGCTTCAGTCTTAAATGTTCATATTAACGCTCTACATGATCATGGGGTTTTTATTTTACTATTTAGACCAAAATAATGAGTCTGACAGCAGCAGCTACAGAGACGGAGCACAAACCCACAAAACAAAACCCTCAAAATAACAAACAAAAAATAAGAAAATAAACTAAACAAAAAAAAGAATAGAAATTTTAAAAAAAACTCCAAATAACAAAAAAAAATTAAGAAAATATAACAAAAAAAAAAAATTATATAAAACTTAAAAAATAAACTCAAAATAATAAGAAAAAAAATGAACCCCAGGATAATGCAGAGCAGGTTAATACAAACATTTAAGACCAAAATGACGAGTCTGAAGCAGCAGAGACAGAGAGGGGACAGTTTTTACGTAGAAACTGAATTGGAGCCAGAGTCTTCAGTTTTAATCCGTGCAGTCGTAGAACACCACAAAAAAAACAAGTTATTTTGGTGTTTTAAATGAAGCTAGTTCCTACATTCTACTCGTTTTTACCCGTTGCCATGGTGACGGAGCAGAGCAGTGATATAGAATGTGATTTAGCTGCTGCCGGAACTACTTTACATTGTTATTCTCACTGACTGTGGGATAAAATATATTTTAGATGAGAAAAAAACAAACTCATTCAGGAAGGAATCGTTTGGATGTGTTAACGCCGAGCCCTGTACACGTCGTGGTACAGTGCGTCCACCGGGACAAGAGGTCGGTACTTGGGTTTTCTGATGTTGTAACAGAGTCTTTGTCCATAAGAGGCTCGTGCAGCTATAGCCTCCAGAACATGATCTGCTTGTCTTCTCCTCCACTGATCACGGTGGTGCACAGGTCGTTCATCCACATCGCCGTGACGGGACCTGAAGGAAACACAACGAGAACGAGATGTTTGAGAACTATGGTCGTGGTAAAGTTTAAGTGAGTGAGCCACAACCACGACTTTAGAATTTTAACAGTTCAACATCACGTTCTCACATTTATAGTTCGTTCTCTCCGCCTCAGAGTCTACAGGCGTCTTTAACCCTCTGATGCATGAATTATGAAAGCCTTGGTCAAGATTTATGTTTTTCTGAAGTGTTTTTCTTCTTCTCGGGACATGAAACAACATTGTGAACTGCCTGTAAATATGAATTAACTTGTGTTCTATTGTAAATATACAGACACATCTTTGTTTTTATGCTTTGAAAAATATTTCAACATTTTTGGGGGAAATTTCAACACTGTTTAGATGCAAAGTTTAGGCCTAAATAAGAAAAAAAAAAAAAAACAACCAAAGGAAATTTACTTGCAGTTACACCAACTGACCACTGAATTGACCTCAATGGAGTGTGGCAGCAGAGAGCACTCCAGAGGCTCCAAATGCATTAAAGAGAAAGTTGTTTTAGTCGCCGTCGTCTGCAGTGACCGCTGTGCACCAGAGGGTTAAACGTACGGCTGCAGTTTGTTCTAATGCCGTTTTACCCGAGTGAGCCGGGATCCTCTTGATGACGGTGCTGCTCAGGAGGTCCCACAGGAGCAGGTCTCCAGACTGACCCCCACACAGCACCGAGCTCCCGTCCCAACAGAAACACCTCAACAGACAAGAACAATGACAACATCTGCGTCAGTATGAAGAGCAGAGAGAGTGAGGAGGAACTACACACATGTGCATTCTCTGAGTAAATGTATTCTGGTACAGTTACTCTGGTGGTATTCAGAGTACAGTTACTTTCTAATGAATGAATAACAAACAGGGCACAGTTAGAATACTCAGAGTACTGTGTTATGAATACTTGTAAGTATGCAAAACACAGTACTCTGATAGGACCATGTGACAGAATAAGTAAAAAAAAATACATTTTAATTTGAAAATGTATTTACTTACAGAATACTGAATACCCAAAGTATTCTATAAGTATTCTGTCAGTCCTGGTTTAGCCCTGGTTAAGTCGTGTTCAAACGTTGTTCTAGTTTTAGTTTAGTCCTGGTTTAGTCTTGGTTTAGTCCCGCTTTAATCCTGCTTTAGTTCTGTATTAGTCCTGGTCTAGCCCTGGTTTGGTTCCAGTTTAGTCTCAGTTTAGTCCTGGTTTAGTCTTGGTTCAGTCCCAGTTCACTCCTGTTCAAGCCCTGGTTTAGTGCTGGTCTAGTCCTGAGTTAGTCCTGGTTTAGTCCTAGTTTAGTCCTGGTTTAGTCCCCCTTTAATCCTGCTTTAGTTCAGTATTAGTCCTGGTTCACTCCAGGTCTTGTCCTGGTCCAGCCCTCGTCTAGTCCTGGTTTTGTGCCACTTTCGTCCCATTTAGTCCTTGTTGAAGACCTGTTCTAGTCCAGGTTTAATCCCAGGTCTGATGTCACGTTCACACTGTTGTGAAGATGTAAATCCACCAATCAGACATGCAACATACAACTTAAAACTGCATGAATGACATATAATACTATTGTGCAGTAAGTGTTATGTGTAATTATGTAAACTACACAATAAAAAGCCAAATCTAATCTGTTGAAATGAACATTCCTTCTTTATGACAGAGTACAGGTGTTTTGTGTTACCGTCTCATCATAAACACATGCAGTGACCCCTGACCTCTGCTCCTCGTCGGATTTCACTGATGACATCACCATTCCCGTCTGCACATCGATGACCTTCATACAGCAGTCGTCCCCCACACTCAGGACATGTCTGCTGTCTGCAACAAACACGGACCTTCAGCCACGAGGAACCACTGTCCACAACTGAAACTGTTCTACAAAGATCGCTCTGTGTAGGGTGAATATGTTTGTGTACTTTGTGTATTTTGTGTACTTTGTGTAGGGTTTGGTCTGTTTTTGCAGGAGCTTTTCGAGGGAGTGGCCCTGAGATCTGATTGGCCACACCAGAGCGAGGGGCGGAGGTAGTTTATCGAGAGTAAATAAACATTTTCTGACATTACAACAGCTCAGTCCAATGTCGTTGTTATTCTGGACTCCCCGTCATTTATTTTAACAGATTCTTTTTCCAGACCAAGGTGTAGTTTGTTTTAATCCCTGACAGTTTGGAGCTCACTAGCGCCTCACAGTGGTCACGTGATGTTGCTGTGACGTGTGCGGTCAGATGGAGGCAGGACAAACATCGTCGCTCGATTACGTTTGTAAATGTTCCTGCAGGACTTTAAACCGGGACGAGGGGCTTTTTTACTCTCACACACCTGAGATACTGTCCTGAAGAAGTCTGACTGCAGGTGGCGCTGTTGTTCTGCACCAAAACCTGTTTAAATCAGCGGACTGGACACGTCACAGCGACATCACGTGACCACTGTGAGGCGCTAGTGAGGAGTCCAAACTGTCAGGGATGAAACAAACTGAACCTTGGTCTGGAAAAAATATCTATTAAAATAAGAAATTATAAAAGACAAAGACAAATGGAAATGGACCAAAATATTTATATTACTTCATGTTTAAAATGATTTATTGACAAAAAATAAGAAAGTTAAATTATCAAAGTGGTCGGATTAAAAATGCATAAGTAAAGTTTTAGAAGTGGCCGAAGTTTAAAAACGATGGGAGTTGCACGTTTTATTATTAGTGCAGTGAGTGAGTATTCGATTCAAATATTAAGTCACATATTTATATAAAATGGTCATGGTCACATTTTTACGGTCACTTTGAAGCTCGTGTGATGGTCGTGTCTCGTGCGGTGGACGTGTCTCGTGTGGTGGACGTGTCTCGTGCGGTGGACGTGTCTCGTGCGGTGGACGTGTCTCGTGCGGTGGACGTGTCTTGTGTCTCGTGTGGTGGACGTGTCTTGTGTGTCGTGTGGTGGACGTGTCTTGTGTGTCGTGCGGTGGACGTGTCTCTGACCTGGACTGAAGCTCGTGTGGTGGATGTTGCCGCTGTGACACTCCACCTGCTGCAGCTCCGTGTGGCTCTGAGTGTCCCACACAGAGACCGTCCCGTCTTTACATCCGGAGACGAGCAGAGTCCCAGCAGAGCTCAGGTTTATACTGTTCACCTGGAAACGGACGAGACACGAACAATATGAATAATATGAACATTTAAGGTGGAATGAGGCGTTTCTAAACACAGACTGAGGAGGATCTAAAAACAGCTAAAAACATGATTAATGACAGAGATAATATTTGTTTTAGCTGCGATGTCGTCATGGAGCTTTAACTTTGGACAAATCGTGCAGGAGCAGAACCAAACAGATCGACTAGTGGCCGCTCCAGGTACTGCAGCTGTCAGAAACTTCAGCCCAGGCAGAATTCTCCCATAAAGCACAGTGCGTGTTTGTGATTTCAATCTGCTCGTGTTCTGACAGGGCATCCAGCTTTCACAAAGGTCAGATTTTGCATTTTCACAACATGAACTTTTTTACAAATCCTCAAAGAGCCTAAAAAATTAGCTTTGTAACATTTAGCCTAGCCCCGCTCTGAGCCTGCGCTAGCTCCACTCTAGCAGCTGTCGCTCTGATTCTGATGTCACAGGTGGTAAAAACAACACGACGCCATCTTGGATTCATCTTCTTGATCTGATTACACTTAAGCGCCGCAGACTCACCCCGGAATCGTGCTCTAGTTCAGCCAGGAGTTCAAACTGAGATCTTTTATGAGCGTTTTCAGCGGCGCAGTGCCAAACCTGAGACGAGAACAAACGGCATTATCTTCATATTTTAACACACTCGTAGATAAAACATCACCCGGGACTCACCTTAACCGTCGAGTCCCACGACGCCGTGTAGAGCCGATCGTCAAACCAGCGAATCGCACTGACCGCATCGTCGTGACCCATGAGCGTGTCCTGACGCCGACCGAACGGGACAGAGTAGAAATATCTGTAAAAGACCAAAGTTTAGGCTACGACCATAGACTTGTTTACATAAATGGACATAGTTAGCATGCTAGCTGCTGCGCTCTAAACAGGAAGTGATCATAAGCGCACGTCCAGCTCCAATTCACTTTCTGTGTAAAAATTTTGGTCATAAATGTTCGTTTTAACCCGCTCTACATGATCCTGGGGTTCATTTAGAGTTTTATTTTAGGTTTCAGATTATTTTTTAAGTTTAATTTTTTTTTTCTTTTTTTTTTTGAGGATTTTTAAAAAAAGTTTATTTATTCATTTTTGAGTTATTTTTTTTCTTTTTTTTAAGGATTTTTTTTAAGTTTATTTATTTATTTTTGAGTTATTTTTTCTTTTTTTAGGATTTAAAAAAAAAGTTTATTTATTTTTTAGTTATTTTGAGGTTTTTTTTTCTTTTTTTGAGGATTTTTTTAAGTTTATTTATTTATTTTTGAGTTATTTAGAGGTTTTTTGTTGTTTTGAGGATTTTTTTTGTTATTTTTTCATTTCTTTCTTTATTTTTTATTATTTATTGTTTATTTTCTTTTTTTTTGTTATTTTGAGTTTTTTTTTGTTATTTTTTGTTATTTGAAGTTTTTTTTTTTTTTTTATATATATAAACCATGTCCTCTCTCTGTCTCTGCTGCTTCAGTCTCATTCTGGTCTTAAATGTTCGTATTAACCCTCTACATGATCCTGGGGTTTTTATTTCACTATTGTGTCTGTAAATCAACATATGAACATTAATAACAGACAAATCAGGTCCTTCTTTCCCCGAGGTCGCTCCTGTTAGCGTTAGCAACAGGTTTGATTGACAGCGTTGCTAAAGAAACGTACATAAAAAAAATAAAAACAAATTAAAACACTGCAGATCACTTACACGTTGTTGTCCCATGAGGAGCACACTGCAGTTTTTCCGTCGGCGAGCAGCAAACACGAGGACAACGCCTTCGAAGACGCGCGAGAATCATCAGGTGAGAATTAGAATTAGACAAATATTTAATTTAAGGTTTAAAGTTCGTGTTTACCATGTTTGAGAACGACATGCTCCTCTGGAAATCCTTCAGCTCTTTAGAAAACATCTTTAAGGTCGAGTCTGTTGGAATAAGACACTGAGGTAGCAACAAAATCTATGAGAAGAACATTGAAGTCTGTTCCAAATTGACACCACGCCCCCTGGAGTCTGGGAGGAGCAAAACAGTCCTAAAACAAAAGACCCTGTTGTGTTTGGTGGGTTTAAGTTTAGAAATTGTATTATTTAGAGTTCTGTAAAATCACTTCTCCAGCTGAATGTGCTTAAAATGTTTTTCTTTTTCATTTTATATTTGTAATAAAAATCAGAATACTTTTTTTTCCCCTTAAATAGACTTTAATCTGACCTTGAGACGTGGAGAAAATGGCAGATCCGTCTCGTGTAACAGTGATGCCAGTGACAGCCCTGAAGATGGAGAAGAAATACAAGTATTTAGTCAAATATACGTAAATATAAAAGTACATTTGTAAAACTTTGATTAAGGGACAAATGGAAACAGTGAAGATCTAAAAAATACGAGAACGACAGAAGCTTTGACTGAAGTGAATCACATTTGAGCAGAGGTGGAACATGATGAAGTAAAAGTAAAGTACAGATACATGAAGTTTATACTCGTCTGAGACCTGCTGAAAAGGCTCCGTGTTTATTTTTAACACATTCAGAATTTAACAAAACAAAAGTATATGAATAAAAATACAAAAAACAGATGGATTCAGTCGTTTCTGTTGAACAAAATCAGCACATTTGAAGCTTTAAAGACTCAAAATCTGTGAGAAATACTTTAACTTTTTACTCTTTAAGTGCATTTTTAAACAGGTACTTTAATACTTTTACTCGAGTATTTCTTTTGCTCCTGTATCTGTACTTTTACTTCACAAAACATAGTACTTCTTCCACCGCTCGTGCTGTAAACGTCTGGACACTGGACTCACTCTTTGTGGATTTTGTGGCTGGACACGAGGGTCAGATTTCCCATGTTGACCCAGGCCAGTCTCCTGCTCTCCTCCGTCAGGTCTTCAAAGGAGGAGTCGGCGCTGGGAGAGGCTGAGGGAGAACACGGGGTTATCGAGACGGGACTTTCGGCTCTTTTATGGGATCCGAATCTTTTGGATCTGCTCGTGTCAAAGAGCCGTTCAAAAGACTGGCTCTTTTTTGGTTTGTTTTTTGTATTTACCGTAAATTTCGGATTATAAGCCGCTACTTTTTTCCCCCACGCTCTGACCCCTGCGGCTTATACAACAGCGCAGATAATTTATAGAGTTTTACTGCCTAACAGCCACTGGGGGGCGCTCTAACAGTAAATGCAAACGTGAGACATGGGGAAAGATGAACTGATGCTTTTCAGACACAGTTTAAAAAAAAAAAAGGAAAAAAAAGTCCTAAAATAAAAAAGTTCCTAAATTAAAACAAAAAAATATCTTCTGTGTGTCGTCTTTCTGTGTAAATGTCACATGTTACGACACAAAAACCTGCGGCTCATATTCAGTTGCGGCTCTATAGTCTCAAATTCACGGTATTTATTTATTTCGAGGACATGTATTGGCTACACTTAAAGTACATTTCACACATCAATCCTTATATAAGCTCAAAAAGGAGTGGGAAGAAGAAAAACTTTTATATTTATTTATTTGAAAAACGCTGACGTGAAAACTCATTTAATCTACAAACTCATCACAGACAGAAACCACCAAGACTCAGACGTGTTTAAAATGATTCAAACTGAGAGCAGGATTATTTATTATTTGGAATTATGCAGAATCAAAATTAAACTAAAAATAATTAAAAACATAACTGTTATTCTGATGTCAAATATGTTTTATATATGTACATTTTTTATGTGTGTACTGTATTTTTTGGACTATAAATGACACTTTTTTTCAGGGGTGCGACTTATATGTGAAATATGTTTTTTTAATTCATTATTCTTCATTTTTGCTGCTGCGACTTATACTCCAGAGCGACATATACTCTGGAAAATACAGTATATGTTTTGTCGTTTTCGTTTCTAATCAGGAGAGGTTACAGCGTGTGTCTGACAGTCCTCGTGGTCTGTGCTTCTATAATAATCAGACGTGTAAAGTTTTACCGGGGGAGAGTTCGCTGCCGGGGGAGGTGATGCTGGGGCTGCGTGTGATGTTGTGGAATCGGGGGGTGATTCTCTGGGGGTGGGGGCTCGTGAACAGTTGGGTCGGGGTCTGTCCGAACTCCAGGATCTGAGTCAACATCGCGATTCTCTGGTCTGGATCATCAATGCTGCAAACGGCGAAGGAAAAGGTTTGGATCAGAGTTTAGTTCAGTGTTTGATACAGATGTAAAATACAACAGACGGGAACTATGGAAGTGACGGAGTGAAACGTCACAGCTTCAGCTCCAAATGAAGCTCAAAGAGGCCAGAGCAGGTGGAGCAGGTGGAGCAGGTGGAGCAGGTGGAGCAGGTGGAGCAGGTGGAGCAGGTGGAGCAGCCAAATGTGGAGCAGAGTTTTATATGTGGAATTCTGACCCGCGAGTATCAAAGAGCCAATCAGGAGCGAGGATGTTGAAGGTAACGCCTCCTCGTCTGCACCACTGGTTTAGCAGAGAGCGAGCGCTTAGCAACGCTGTCAATCAAACCTGTTGCTAACTCCTTGTCTCTCTCTCTCTTTCTCTCTCTTCTTGTCTCTCGCTCTCATCTCTTTGTCTCTCTCTCTCTTTCTTTTCTTCTCTCTCTCTCCTTGTCTCTCTCTCTCTTTCCTTGTCTCTCTCTCTCGTCACCTCTCTCCGTCTCTCTCCTCAACTCTCTTTCTTTCTCTTTCTCTCCCTGACTCACTCTCTTTTTCCCTCTTCTTGTCTCTCCCTCTCATCTCTTTGTCTCTCTCTTTCTTTTCTTCTCTCTCTCCTTGTCTCTCTCTCTCTTTCCTTGTCTCCCTCTCTCTTTGACTCTCTCTCATCTCTCTTTGTCTCTCTTTCTTTCTCTCTCCCCTTGTCTCTCTCTCTTGTCACCTCTCTCTGTCTCTCTCCTCAACTCTCTTTCTTTCTCTTTCTCTCCTTGACTCACTCTCTCTTTTTCTCTCTCTTCCTGTCTCCCTCTCTGTCTCTCTCTTTGTCTCTCTTTCTCTCTTTCTTTTCTCTCTTTCTTGTGTCACTGTGGCCCACTTTCACTCACATTATAACATTTATCCTGGACTCACCTGTCACAGTCGACTCCGCCCTCATACGTCAAAGGATGAAACACTGAAAAATAAACATGTTTTAACGTTAAAATCCTGATATTTTTTTGGTCGATTTTCTCGGTGAGTAAAGTCGTACCGTTCTGAGCTGCGACGGCTTCACTTCCTCTCTGTTTAAATCCAAATATTAAATCGATCCACTCGTGAAGATGCTCAGACACAAACTGACTCTCCAGGGCCGTTCTGTGCTTCTGAAGGAAGTCACGGGCGTCTGAGAAGAAAAACACAACAGATGTTTAAAAGAGAACAAAGGTTTGGCACTCGGAATAGAAATAGTGACAAAAATTAATCAAGTTACTGAGGGTAACTGAGGGTTTAATTTTAACACAATCAGAATTTGAACAAAACTAAAATAAACAAATAAAAACAGAAAAAAAACCCCCGATGGATTCATTTTTTTCTGTTGAACAAAATTCAGCTCAAATCTTTCTCAAAATCTCCACATTTGAAGCTTTAAAGACTCAAAATCTGTGAGAAATACTTTAACTTTTTACTCTTTAAGTACATTTTCAAACAGGTACTTTAATACTTTTACTTCAGTAACCAAACGGAGTACTTCTTCCATCTTTAGTATGACACACTCTCTGGTTTAGCCGCAGTAGTGATGTACCTGAAGCCCACGGAGGAAGAACCACGTCTCCAACATAACTCCCATTCTGCCGTCTTCCCAAATCCAGCCCCAGACGATTTTCCAGGAAAGTGAAGTCCGTCCCATAAAACTCCGGTATAAGCTGCAATAAGAAGAGTTTAGTGTAAAATAAGAGAGTTACACAGGGGAGTCCACAGGGGGGGACAAAGTGGAGCTATACTGCACTTTTCAGATGTTTCTCCATGTTCTAGTCCAGGGGCGTCAAACTCAATTTCCCCAAGGGCCACATCAGCAAAATGGTTCATCTCAAATTTGCAAAAAATATAAAAAATATGTCTGTGTCACTGTGTAACTCCTGATAAACTGACATTTTAAGACAGTCATACGTCTAAATTTACCTCGTCGCGGGCCACATAACATGACATGGCGGGCCGCATTTGGCCCCCGGGCCTTGAGTTTGACACATGTGTTCTGGTCGTTTCTTCTCGTTGAGCCTCTGGAGTTTAATCTTTAATCCACTATTTTCAAGACGCCATTTTGTCGATCTGTGCCCGCTTAACCACCACTGTGACACGCCCCCTGTGACACGCCCACTATGACACTCCTACTTTGACACGCCCACTGTGACACGCCCACTGTGACACGCCCACTATGACACTCCTACTTTGACACGCCCACTGTGACACGCCCCCTGTGACACGCCCAATGAAAACGCTCTGCTCTAGTGTGATGTGCATCTGTCCATAGGGGGCGCTACAGCATACGGCGTTTTGTTGTGATGACGTTTATGGACAAGACAGTTTTCTTGTTTCTTTTCTGAAGTGGTTTTAGTTGAATATTGTGATTTAAAAAGTGTAAATTAAAACAGAATGATCCACAGAGATGAGAACCATAGAGACACAAGCTCAATACGTGTTTTTTAAGTCCCCAGATCTGGACTCTCTTCCTCTTCATTTATAACAGAGGGGCCCCTGTTACACTTCTTGTCCTGGGCCCCAAATATCTGTGGACGGGCCTGGTACAGTGTGTACTAAGTTTACTACAATGTTTACTACTGCGTTTACTACAACTACTACCACCACTACTATTACGTTTACTACTATTACTATAGCGTTTACTACAATGTTTACTACAACAACTACTACTACTACAGGTTTTACTACTACGTTTACTACCACTACTATGTTTATTACTACTAGTATGTTTACTACTACTACAACGTTTACTACTCCATTTATAACTACTACAACAATGTTTACTACTGCTACAAGGTTTACTACTACATTTACTACTACTACAGGGTTTACTACTACTACTACTACAGTGTTTAGTAGTACATGTACTACATTCTTACCTCTTTAAAGTCTGTGGCTCCCTCTAAACAGTTTCTCCACGTTTCACCAACGCTGTCAAAAGTCAATCCAGAACAGATTAAAAAAATCAATAAAAATACTTAAAAACAGATTTCAGATGATATAAGTAACTGCAGTATGTTTTTATGTTTTCAAACTGCAGTTAAAGTCAATATTTATATTTTTAAATCAATAGTATCACCTGTTGAACATGCGATCTGCGTGGTCATAGCGTCCGTTCTGTAAACACAACATGTGCTCTGGAGCTGAAGACAGAAGAGACGTCAGAGGTAAAACTGTTTAAAAGCTCCGGGGTCAAACAAACTGACTCTTTTTTATCTGTTCTAATGTTGTTTCCGCCTCAAAATCAGACCTGGAGTTGTGTTTTGTTTCTTTCACACATGTTTGAGTCACACTTTTATGATTTAAACCTTAAACATGTTGGACTCACCGACTCTGACCAGATAAAACAGGACGTATCCTGGAGATGAATAATGGCTCCCGTACAGAAAACTGGGCTCAGGCATCCCCCGATATCGAGCCTGAAACAAAATATATAATACATGGAATATTTTTGCTGAAATGTAAAAATATTTGTGGTGTTTTACCAGGAGTCTGTCCAGTCGCTCTTTATTCAAGGCTCCAACAGGTTTACTCAAGTCTCTGAAGGAAGCAGCGTTTGTCAGATCTACAGGAAAAGAAAAGGAAATCAGGAAATCAGGAGTGTGTGAGTGTGAGTGTGTGAGGGGGTGTGTGTGTGGGTGTGTGTGTGTGTGTGGGGGGGGGGGGGGTGAGGGGGTGTGTGAGGATATGTGTGGGGGTGTGTATGTGTGTGTGAGGGTGTGTGTGTGTGTGTGTGTGTGTGTGTGTGTGTGTGACATTAGAGACACTGCCTGTACTAGTGATTCTTAAGTGAGAAAAGACGATACAGAGAATGTAAATGGGGGAAAATAATAATAATAATAATAATAATAATAATAATTCAAAAAAATATACATAAATTCATTTTTATAATGTGTAAAAATAAATAAAATAAAATGAGGAATAAATAAATACAAAAAATAATAAATTAATAAAAGAGTTAAATACAATAAAATAAAATGAGAAATAAATATAAAAAATAAAGTAATAAAAAAGTAAAACCTAATAAGAAATAAATAAATATAAAAAATAATTAATAAAAAAGTTAAATATAATAAAATAAAATGAGGAATCAATAAATACAAAAAGCATTAATAAATAAAAGTAAAATATAATTTAAAAAAAGATAAATAAATACATAAAAATATGAATTTGGTGTTGTGATCGGTGAAGCCTAGTTCATTTTTTGTTTTTTATAGTATAAAAAGCTTTTTAACTGCTTAATCACATCTCTCTCTAATAATTTTGGTGGATTGGATATCGGTTCCAAGATATCGGTTTAGTCAATATCCCATTTTGATCGATAAGACGATTCCCTGGACAATATCAGCTAAAAATATTAAACGTGTATTTTCACAGACCTGTTCTGTTGTTACTGAACACATTTCTGCTGTTTGTGTTTAAAGGAAATAAATGACATGTGCAGCCTCCGCCCTGGTATCGGTTCTTTCAGTTCTGTGGTTTTCAGATTCTAGACTGCGACGATGTCATACTTCCAGATGGGGGCGCAAGAGACACATTTCCCTATAGTTTACATTGTACCTTATGAAATATCTAAACTGTAAATGCACAAATGTTGAACCTGATGATTTCTGTGAGTCACTAGACCCAAACCTGGATTTTTAAAGTATTTATTTTGTCCGTGTCTTGTCGGTTTTAAATATTATTGTCCTATTATATCAATCAGTCAATCAAAAACAACCAACAAACAAACAACCAAAGCCGAGCAAAGGGCTGTACAACATTAAAAACAAGATAAAAAACAATAAATATCATTCAAATATTAAGTTATAGATAAGTGTTCTTCACCATTAAAAGCAGTACATGGTTTTGTAGTACAATAAAATCTTAATAACACAAACTAATATCTGAATAACCGCTAACCCTGACCTATGACCTCTGACCTGACCCTGACCCCTGTGCCGTCGTCTTACCGAGCTGCGCGCTGCCGTAGTCGGAGAGCACCCAGGGGAACACGGGGTACTGGGACAGGTCGTTACACGAGCGGTCCGCCAGGTTGTTCAGGTGAAGCAGATACTGGTAGTTACTCAGGAGACCGCGCTGCCACTGCAGCATGTAGCTCTCCACCGTGTGCTCCGTCAGGTGGTTTTCTGACACGAGAAGAGGGAGAAGAAGAGGGAGAAGACGGAGAAGAAGAAGAACAAGAAGAAGAATAACAAGAAGAACAAGAACAAGAAGAAGTAGAACAAGAAGAAGACAGAGAAGACGGAGAAGTAGAAGAAGAACAAAAAGAAGAAGATGGAGAAGTAGAACAAGAAGAAGAAGAACAAGAACAAGAAGACGGAGAAGTAGAAGAAGAACAAGAACAAAAAGAAGAACAAAAAGAAGACGGAGAAGTAGAAGAAGAACAAGAAGAAGAAGACAGAGAAGACAGAAGTAGAAGAACAAGAACAAAAAGAAGAAGAACAAAAAGAAGAAGACGGAGAAGTAGAACAAGAAGAAGAAGAACAAGAAGAAGAAGAACAAGAAGATGTAGAAGTAGAAGAAGAACAAGAAGAAAAAGAACAAGAAGAGGAAGAAATGATATTAGACTTTTACATACATGTTTATATTCATGTTTTTATTTGGCAGTGGGCGGGGACAGGGGGAAGGTGAAACTGAACATTTCTGAGAACTACATGAATCCACTAAATACAAGTAATAGATGTTTTTTCTTTATAAACTTCTCATTAAAGTTTGTTCAGTAACTTACCGAGAAACGTGGCGATGTAATAATAAATGTCGTCTCTGTCTGCAGTTTTATAAAACTTCAGGTAAATGTCTGAGCAGAAGTCGTTCTCTGAGCAAAACACTTCAAGACCCTGGAGAATATAATGACATTTTTTACTTTTTATACAAGTGTCACACACATCCATACATCCGTGCACCGGTCAGTGCGCAAATGCTCTACCAACTGAGCCACTGTCGCCCATAAGTAAATACACTTCACTATAATAAACAGTTAAACCAGCACAGACTCACCAGAGGCCTCAGTCCATGTCTCCTCTTGTAAATTCTTCGGACGCTGTGAAGTTTAATCTGAATAACTCGCTCCTGCAAAAAATAAAAAAAATAAAATAATAAATAAAAAAATAAAATACAATAACATAATAATAATAATAATTAAAGCCGCAAGCGGCATCGCACTCGGCCGACCCGGCACTCCCTGTGGGTCAGGGTTAGTTGCCTCTGTTTTATTGCGGCTTTGGGCTGCATTTTGCACGAAACAAGTCAAAAGACACTGGAAGTGCTGATGAACAAAATGGAAATATAACAGTTTTTCCAGGCGGCGCCATGGCAACAGCGTGCAAAATACAAACTTGGCCCCCGGACTTTTTTGACGAGGACGACCTGAAGAATCACTGTACAAAATTTCACATTTCTCAATGGAGCGAATAAGTCGTTATTAGACTTTGAAATGTACGAAAAAAGAACAAATATGCAGTTGCTAGGATACAGGAGTCTGTGCACGGTGCGAACAGTCTGCTTCGCCCATGCACTCATGGGCTCTTGAAGGCCCGGCACTCCCTACAGGAGGCGCTAACGTGCCAGTTTTGTCCGTGTTGTTGCAGCTTTGGGCTGGACGTGTCTCTAAACAAACACACAGTGACTGATGCACCACTGTGGCAACACTGTGCAAAATACAAACTGGGGGGCTTGGACTTTTTTGACAGGAACGACCTGAAGAGTCACTGTGCCAAATTTCACATTCTTAACTGAAGTGAATAAGTCGTTATAAGACTTTGAAATGTACGAAAATTAGTCCATTTTCCCATTAGGATAACATGGGCTGTTTTGTGCATCGCCATGGCAACACAGTGAAAAATGTGACATGGGTCCAGTTGACTTTTTTCATCAGGTTGACATGAAGAGTCATTGTGGCAATTTTGACAATATTCCATGAAACTAATGTTTTTCTGATGAATGGATAAATGTGGGAGGTTTCCCATTAGGATAAGGCAGTTTGTCACATCGCCATGGCAACACGGAGCAAAAAACACATGGGTCTGATTGACTTTATTGATTGGGATGACCCAATAGACTCATCGTTTTATTTTATTTGTGATTATTATTATTATTGTTTGTGATCTAAAAGCACAATTGAAAAAGATAAAAAATTGTCTCCGTGGCGCCGCCTTAAAAAGTCAAAATACACGATGTAAATGTGACGACTCCAAACCTTTTTCAACATTTAAACATGTTTGTGTTTCCCTCAGTCGTCCTGGTCTGATCCAGAACAAAAGACCAAGTTTAAATCTGTAACTGGACAAATCGTTGTAGGAGGAGCTAACGACACTGAAACTGTAAACATGTTCACAGTTTCAGTGTCGTTAGCGCCCCCTTCAGACAGATATAAGGCAGTGTCCAGCAGGAATCTGACCAGAACTGAAGAAGAGACTTGGACGACTCCTACAACGATTTGTCCAGTTACAGATTTAAACTTGGTCTTTTGCTAAACATATAAAGATGAAACTTAGTGTGACAAAGGCCCATGACACATAAAAAACTCTATTCTGACCCCGTCCTAAACCCAACAGGACGTCGGCCATATTGGACAGAACGCCACTTTTGCAAAATTTCCCTTCTCTTACTTTTTATATCTCCACCTTGGAATTTATTTCAAGATGCTTGAAAAAAGGTAAAACTAACCAAGACTCATGTGCAATTAAATATTATGATTTATTTTTTTGATGAATTTTAAAATGTGAAGCAGTGCTTCACCAACACTGTTAACAGTGCGGGTGGAGAGCTGCTGACCTCCACTGGGGATGTTGTCAGGCGGTGGAAGGAATACTTTGAGGATCTCCTCAATCCCCCCGTCATGTCTTCCGAGGAGGAAGCAGAGACTGGGGACCCGGAGGCGGACTCGACCATCACCCTGGCTGAAGTCACTGAGGTGATTCAAGCTCCTCGATGGCAAGGCCCCGGGGGTGGACGAGATCCGTCCCGAGTACCTCAAGTCTCTGGATGTTGTGGGACTGTCTTGGCTGACACGTCTCTGCAACGTCGCGTGGCGTCGGGGACAGTACCACTGGAGTGGCAGACCGGGGTGGTGGTCCCTCTGTATAAGAAGGGGGACCGGAGGGTGTGTTCCAATTACAGGATGGGTTTGGCTAATCCACAAATCAGTGACTGAAAGGCTCACGAACAGCCTCACGAACTCATGTAAAGTCCATGCTGCTGTTCTGTAACCACAACAGTCTACACACACACACACACACAACAAGGCGAGTTAAGTGTCTTGCTCAAGGACACCAAACCCACCAGATCCGCTTAGCGGCGTCTCGCTCTCCTAACAATCCTGGTGAATATCCCTGAGCGTGGCCTGTTTTTCCGATCCTGTTGTTGCTGTTTCTCTGTATTTTCCACACTTTGGGATAACTCTTGGAGTTGGAGTTGACTTTGTGCTGACTCTACGCTCTTCTGTCGCTCCTCCATGTGCTTTTGTTGTAACTCGTACACTCTGTTCTCCAGCTCCAGTTTGTCTTTTGTCAGGGTTTCAAAGTGACTCGTCCAAAATGCGTCTCTTTCCCTGTGATGTTTCTCTAAAGTTTCTCTGAGCAGAACCTCACGTTTTAACGCTAAACTGTTCTCATTAAACATATTTTCAGTCTGGGTTCTAATTGCAAAGAGATAAGCAGCTTCCCTTTGTACCATTTCGTCTTTTAAAAGTTCTACTTTTGTTCTTAAATTAGCGTTTTCGTTTTGCAGAAACTTTATCTGGACCTGCTGATCTGCCAAAGTAGATTTTGCCTGTTGAGCCAATTCATTCCTCAAAATCTCAATGTTTGCTGCAAGTTTTGAGTTTTCTTTTTCCAGATCTGTGCCTTTTTGTTCCTTCCTCCGGTCCATGTCTATGGAATCCTCGACTTGCCTTAGCACTTGATCAGAGAATTTAAAAGGAGCCTCTTTTTGGCTCAGTTTCACTTTCAAAATCTCGATCGTTTCTTTAAGTTCTGCTCGTTCTTTCTGCAGATTCTTAATCGTTTGCTCCTTGGCTTCAGTTTCCATCTGTTTTTCCTCCAAAATCGTTTCTCTCTGGGCCTCCAAGATTTGCAAGTTGGAACATTCCTTCTTCAAATGTTCTGTCTTTTGCCCCATAACTTTGCTCATCTCTAACTGCCCCTCCATCGCCTCTTTGACAGATCTCAGCTCCTCGTTTTCTGCCTTCATGACGTCCTCGTTTAGTTTTGCTCGTGTTTCCTGGAGTTCCTTCTCTTTCTGAGCCAACTTCTGCTGCTCTAGTTGGAGCTGCTCTTCAAAGTTTCTCCTCTCAGTGTTGAACTCCTCCTGTTTCTCACGAAGACATTTAACTAAATGTTTAAATTCTTCTTGAACGTCTTCTACTTCCTGCTCTGACTCTTTGATCGAGTGTTTCAAAGAGTCTTTTTCTGCCCTTTCCTTTTGAATATCTCGATCTAACCGGCTCACCTCCCTTTTAGAGATCTCCAGTTTATTTTCCAAATCTTTCTGCTCCTGACTCCACTTTTCTCTGTCCTCCTCAAACTTCATTTCTTTGATTTTGTGCAGTTTGAGTTGTTGCTTAAGATTTTCGATTTCTTTTTTAAACTCTGCCGTTTCGTGTGAATCGTCCCCTCGTTCATGATGTTCCTCAGTCGTTTCTCTGGTTTCAGTCTCTTGAGTTTCTGCAGTGGATGTTTGAAGCTCAGACTCTTTTACACTGAGCTGAGACTTGAGTGTTTTCATCTCCATTTCATATTTTAGGACTTTCTTCTCAGTTTCTCTTTCTGCTTCCTGCCACTGTCTAAACTGCAGAGTGAGCGCTGAGACTTTATTTCGCAGACTCTCTACTTTGTCCAACAATTGAATATTTTGTTGTTTTAGTGAGTCCAGATCCTCGCTCTGTTTTACGGCGTCTTTATCTTTGGTGAGTTTATCAGAACTGCACGTTTCTGACTTTACTCGGTCTGTAAGACTTTTCAGTCTTTTCATCTGAGCCTGAATGTCCTTTGCGTTCATTGTTGTGTTTGTGAATCTGTTTCACTAGTGAGTTATTCTCTATTACTATAATCTGTTACTCGTGAGTTTATCGTGAGTTTATCAGACAAGTTCTTCTGCTTCAGCTGAAGGTTTGAGTGTCTTCTCTCTACAAACTCTCTGAAACTAAAACTTTGAGGCTTTACAGGCTGTGCCACTTTGTGACATCACACAGTTTGAGAATCCCGGTTGCCGTGGTAACGCCGTCAACACCGGCCCTCAGGGTTCTTTATATATAAATATACAGGCATCGCCATGGCAACACCGTGCAAAATACAAAATTGGCCCCCGACTTTTTGACGGGAACGACCTGAAGTGTTACTGTGGCAAATTTCACAATGAAGTGAATAAGTCGTTATAAGATTTTGAAATGTACGAAAATTAGTCAATTTTCCCATTAGGATAACATGGGCTGTTTTGTGCATCGCCATGGCAACACAGTGAAAAATGTGACATGGGTCCAGTTGACTTTTTTCATCAGGATGAGATGAAGAGTCATTGTGGCAATTTTGACAATATTCCATGAAACTAATGTTTTTCTGATGAATGGATAAATGTGGGAGGTTTCCCATTAGGATAACATTGGCAGTTTGTCACATCGCCATGGCAACACGGAGCAAAAAAACACATGGGTCTGATTGACTTTATTGATTGGGATGACCCAATAGACTCATCGTTTTATTTTATTTGTGATTATTATTATTATTGTTTGTGATCTAAAAGCACAATTGAAAATTAAAGCCGCAAGCGGTGTCGAACGGCCCTCGCCTAGCTACGTTTAAAGTCGCACTGTGGAACATTACAGGCAAAAGAGTAACCATGGAGACAAGCAGGCAAACAGAAAAGTTACATAGTGTACTTTAAAACGTAAAGAGGTTGTTTTTACTGGGTATCCGTTGAGAGGCTGGAAGTAGAGGTTTTCGTCGGTGATGCAGACGTGACCTGGGTTGGACACTAGGGGCGCCACCATCTCCACTGCACACTCCATATGAGGCTTCTCCGCAACGCTCTGGAAACTACACACCCACCATCAGTTTGACACGTCACACACACGGAAACACACAAACACACACACCCCCACATGCATACACATACACAGACACACATGCATACACACACAAACACACACACCCTGACACGCACAAACACACACACATACACACCCCGACACGCAAACACACTTCAGTTTGTAAAGATGTACCAGTTTTTGTCGAATGAGGTCCTCGCCAAACGAGACTGAAGATTAGCCTCAATCTGAAGGAATGTGAAGAGAAAAAAATATGAAAATAAAATAAAACATTGGGCCGACAAACAACTTTCACACAATATTATCTCCAACCATAGACTGTTTATAAAAACAGATATTTAACCTGAAATGTTCACAGAAATGGTCTTGTACATGTCAAAGTTACGGACAAATGTGAAATGACTAACAAAAAAGAAAAGAAAAAAAATTACTTTACAAAATCACTTTACAGATTTGGAAATTTAAAACACAAATTTTCTTTATTTTAAATCTGGAATTATCTCTTTTTGCAGATTTATTTTTGCATCTTCAAAACAACATTCATGATATATTCCCAGTTTCAATAATCTGCTTCTAATTTACATGACAAATATCTAGTATCTAATAATATTTAGTTTATGTGGGACAGACTCACCATGGCCGTCTGATCTCCAAGTTTATCCAGACAAGACGCTCTGTGGAGCTGTAGAAATCCAGAAAGAAAATATATTTAGTATATATATATATATGCTTCAGAGACACGAGACCAGGTCCACGAGAACGAGACAATATGACATTTTGACATATTTGCATTTTTGGCTTTATGTTTCATTTTATTTTCTAGGCTGGTGCAAAAGTAGAAATGCTTTTTAGAACTTTAGCTTCTCACAGGATCCAAAATAAATGTTAATTAAACAGAAAAAAATCTCATGACATAAATTTACTCATGTGGGCGGAGTCTAACCTCTGACCCCTGACCCCCCTGCAGCTCCTGTCACTGCCTCGTCTTTAAATATTGATTTATTTAATCATCATTCGGCAAAAACCTCATTGAGATAAAACTGGACAGGACGTAGTGACACAAACAGTGATGTAGAGGGCGCTGTTGTGTCTGTTAATAATTAAATACCTGTAATAACGTTTGAACAACATCTTCAGTTTTAGTCCAAACCTCCAACTGAAAAGTGAGTCTCTTTGTTCCCTGTGGAGACGATGCAGGTTAAACACGACACAAACAGGAAGTAAACGACTCAAAATGTGTCAATGTACCCGTTCTATTCGATACGGCGCGATCACGTTGCTTTCCTTGATGTAAAAAACCTGTAAAGAAACGCAAACAGTTTAGCAAGAAGAAACTGTCAGACCTCAGATCAGAATAATCGACAGTATTCTCTCACCTGTCCACAAGAAATGGACACGGCCGACGGTTTAGGCCTGAAATAACAAATAAATTCATTTAAATACCATAAGAAAACACAAAACGACACATCCCTGACAGTTTGGAGCTCACTAGCGCCTCACAGTGGTCACAGGAATATGTAAACGTGCCCATGGGACTTTAAACCGGGACGAGGGGCGTTTTGACTCTCTCACACCTGGGACACTGTTGTGAACAAGTCAGACTGCAGATGGCGCTGTCGTCCTGCCTCCACCATTAAAAAGACAGAACCAAAACCTGTTTTTCCTCCTGAGACCTGGCGTCCTCATGTGGACAACACATTTTGGGTTGTCTAGGCCACAATGCAAATTTTTAGAAGAAGAATAACAGCAACAAGAACAGGAACAGTGCAAATATATTATATATATTCATTTTTTAACAGTTTAGAATGTTTAGAATATTTTATTTTATTTTATTTTTATTTTTATTCCTGCTCCTGTCTGCAGATCTTCACACGAGACACATTGTTCCAAGAGGCAGATTATTGTTTCTCGTTTTGTTTTTACTCAGGACAAATGTTGCTGTGTTTAGGGTCTTAATAGTTTTTTCAAATGTTTTATCAAAATGATTAAAATGTCACATATGAGGACATTTGATTTACCCATTTTTTTTCTCAGAAACTACATAATGTAAAAAGATAATTCTTTGTATTTAGACTCATCAGGTCCAATCAGCCCAAATAACAAAGAGAAATGAATAAAGCGACGCAAGAGCTCGGGTCTGAGGAGGATAAATCAGCCGGACACGTCACAGCACCACGTGACCACTGTGAGGCGCTAGTGAGCAAATGAGTCTTATAAGGTGTGTGGAAAGTTGTGGTTTGAGCTGTAAATCATCATAATCTAAATAACATAATGACTTGACTAAAACATCTTCAGCCGAGACGTGTAAAACTCACTCATTAAACGGATTGGTGTCTTTCTGCACAAACTCTATTTTTTTACAGTCACGAAGAGGAATCTGTGAATGAAACAAAGACGACAGGAATCAGCAACAACAGGGAAATAAAACCACACAGATGTAGCAGAGACTGGTGTCAGGAGGTCATAATATTTATGTATTGAATATTTTTCATAATCACCTTTAAAATTGGTGTTTGAAAATCATCTGGGTCAAAAATGACAGATTTGGAGCAGATCTTCAACGATCCTCTGACTTTTCTGAAACGAAAACATAAAATATTTGAACTTGTGTGGAGAAAACGTAGCATAATCGTGACACAAAGGAGGAATTGGACTCAAAACTAACTGTTATTGTAAGTTAAAACCTCACATGCTTCACCACAAGAGCTGAGTTTGGAGTTTTTCTCGCTGATTTTGTGCCGTTTGAAGCCTGAATGTGTGATCGAGTGTCACCAAATGAAAAACTAACTGCACCAGAAAACAGTTACTCAAAATTACTTCCCAACACTGGTGTGATATTCAGAGCCAAACCAAACGGGATTATATTTGAAAAGCTGCACCAGCCTCCACCTCAGAAAAACCCACAAGTGCAGCCACAGTAAAATATAGATGTCGAATTATTTCTTTATTTAAACTTAAAGTCTCCATATGACACTATTCCCTGATCTGTTCTACTGTTGTTTCCTCGTCACACACAGACCTGGAGTTGTGTTTTTTTTGTTTCATTCTCACATGTTTAACACACAAACCTGCAGATTTAGGTTGAGTTCTTCTCTCAAACTGAAAACACTCTGTTCCACCTTGTGATGTCATCATGTGGTGATACAGGAAGTGCTCCGCTGTGTTTTTAAACTCCACACACCTTCATTTATAGAATCATTTGGATCATTTCAGTCCTGGAATTGTCACTTATCTCTACTGAACTAAAAGTAAAAGGAGTTGAAAACTACCACTTTATGACATCACAAGGTGGAACAGAGCGTTTTGAGCTTTGGAGATGTTACAGACTAATAAAGTGAAACAAAACACAACTCCAGGTCTGTTTTTGAGGAGGAAACAGCGTTAGGACATGGATTAAAGCTCCAAGAGTCAGTTTTGTGTCATATTGGAGCTTTGAGCAAAACCCACTACAAAAATAAAATGGAGAATTTTTATTTTTATTTTTTAAGACTCAACATTCTTCTCAGTGGATGTAGTTGGAAATAATCCAGGGGTGTCTTTACCTCTCTTTGGGGGATGCAGAGGTCACATGGTACGCAGTGTGTTGTTCGAAGTAATACTCCTCAAGATCCAGCAGCAGAAGAGAAAACCTGGAGAGAGACGCTCGGTCAGTGTAAGATCAGTGTGTTTTAGATTACACTTTTAAGAATATGCCGACTTTGAAGGGCACACAATACACTTTAAATATCACTTTAAATATCTCCTAATTCACTTACAAGGACCTCACCACAACCACGGCGCACGGTAAAGATATTTATAGATGATATGGACTGATGTGGAGGCTGAGGAGAGACTCGGGGCGGGAGCTCTGTCTCAGGATAGGCTTGTATAAATAGGGTTTCTGGGTAATTGGAGGTGTGGTTGAGGTGAGCTGTGGTTCGCTGGAGAGGAGCAGGAGGAGCAGGAGGAGCAGGAGGAGCAGGAGGAGCAGGAGGAGCAGGAGGAGGGGGAGGCGTGGTCCTGCCACTGAATCTTAGTCAATCACATTAATGCCACATCTGGAACTTGAGTGATATAAAAATAGCACAGCCCACGTTTGGTTTTCTGCTTATTTATAACGATAAACATTTGTAGAGAAGTTAATCTTGTTACTGAACACAGCCATGAACCATTAGCAAAACATTAAAGCCTAAAATCCACTTATTCTGACGATCTGTGATGGAAGAAGTACTCAGTTGTGTTACTTAAGTAAAAGTACAGATACAGAGGTAAAAATAGTAAAAAAATATCATATGAAAAAAAATCCATCCATCCATCTTCTTCCTCTTATCTGGGGCCAGACTTCCCCCACCCCAGACACTTCCTCCAGCTCCTCCAGTGGGACCTAAAGGTGTTCCCAGTCCAGCCCAGAGACATAGTCCCTCCAGTGTGTCCTGGGTCTTCCCCGGGGCGTCCTCCCAGTGTGACATGTCTGGAAAACCCTCCAGCTAAAAATCTACTTGAGTAAAAGTATTAAAGTAACTGTTTAAAAATGTAGTTTAAGAGTGAAAAGTAAAAGTATTTCACACAAGTGTTGTTCATTTGTTAATCTGTAAATGTAGTTATTCATATTCTCTTCAGCAGTAAAAACACAAATCCATTTCTTAATTTTTCTTTTGAATTTTGTGTTTATTTTTGTTTTGCTCAAAGTTGAAGCTTGAATTAAAAAACTTTATTGAGGACATTTCCACGAACATAAAAATAACCCCTCAAATTATATGAAAAGTACTTTTACTTTTCAGTCCAGTTCAAAAATGTAGTGGAGTAGAAAGTACAGATACTGCTCTCAAATGTACTCAAGTAAAAGTAAAAAGTACACACTGCAAAATGTACCTAAGTACAGATACCTGAAAATTACAGTATTTAACTACTTCATGACCTTCCACCACTGCGGCTTATGACCTCACATCAAACACATGACCCCACATCAAACACATGACCTCACATCAAACACATGACCTCACAAAAACATGACCTCACATCAAACACGTGACCTCACATCAAACACGTGACCTCACATCAAACACGTGACCTCACATCAAACACGTGACCTCACATCAAACACATGACCTCACATCAAACACATGACCTCACATCAAACACATGACCTCACAAACACATGACCTCACATCAAACACATGACCTCACATCAAACTCATGACCTCACATCAAACACATGACCTCACATCAAACACATGACCTCACATCAAACTCATGACCTCACATCAAACACATGACCTCACATCAAACTCATGACCTCACATCAAACTCATGACCTCACATCAAACACATGACCTCACAAACACATGACCTCACATCAAACACATGACCTCACAAACACATGACCTCACATCAAACACATGACCTCACATCAAACGCATGACCTCACATCAAACACGTGACCTCACATCAAACACGTGACCTCACATCAAACACATGACCTCACAAACACATGACCTCATATCAATCACATGACCTCACATCAAACACATGACCTCACATCAAACACATGACCTCACAAACACATGACCTCATATCAATCACATGACCTCACATCAAACTCATGACCTCACATCAAACACATGACCTCACATCAAACACATGACCTCACATCAAACACATGACCTCATGAGCAGTGCATTACTGTGACGTCACTTCACACAGACATCCAAAACATGACGTCATCTCTTCAGTATTTCTCGAGTTTAAATGTGAATTACAGCAGATATAGTATTTATTATAGTATATATAGTATAGATATAGTATTTATTTTCTGTGTAATGCAGTGTACATCAGTCTGCCCGCATTTAAACAGTAAATAGAGTCATTTTGTTCTTTCACTCACAAAAACATCCCTGGATTTCTTGGATTTGAAACCATTAGAACCCTGACACTAGGTTTATTTAGAGTTATACCAGGTCTATATACAAACCTTTGTGTTATTCCAGGTCTATATTCAAACATTTTTGGATTAAAACTCTACAATAACAGTACATATGGTTACTCTTTGATGACTACTTTTGTTCTTCTATTTTTGACATGCTGCCTGATCTGGATCGACATTTCACGATCATTTAAACTCGTAATCACTAGAAAAAACACATCTAGGAGACATCTTAAAGGAATAAGAGACAAACAGAGCAGCTCCGTTATCCCAGCAGCCCCTCACACGATTTTAATGAGATTCACCCACATCCACTCAAGAAACGAGGAAAAACAACCAGAAAAACCCACTCAATCCCGCGAGACAAACCCGTTAGAAGCACATTTCCGTTTAAACATGAACAAACCTTTCTTTTGACCGCTCCGGAGTCTTTAAAAAGGCCATGACTGCGTTTACATCCTCCTCTGAAACTGAACACCAGTCCACTTCCGGCTGCGCTCTGTAAACACGGAAGCGTCTGCGCACCACGTGACTCCCCACAGGCAAAGATCGTCAATGAAAACAAAGTGGAGATGTACCACTCTGATCACAACGCTGAAACAAACGCATTTTTCTTGCAAATACTAATGCTGTAACTACAAATTCAATTAAACACATCATATCTATTTTAGTTCTTGATATTTTAAACTGTGCTAATTTTATAAAAGCAGTTAATTTATGAAGACGTTAGTGAGAAACTTCCCAATACACGATCGTCACCTCACGACGTCTTGACGTGTCATCGGGCGCAGTGAGGGAAGTTTTCTTTTTCCAAAATGTTGTAGATAAAATTCATTAACTGCGAACAATGTCCACTCTTTGTGCGAGCCAAAATGCAATGGAAAACACATGGCACTGGTTTCATCTTTAGCGTTGTGTTTATCGCATCATATTTCACAAATAAGGTGAGTTTTTGGCCCAGATCCATCCTCATGTTTGTGTTTAACTTTTTATCTGCACCAACAGCTTTAGAAGGTCAAAGGTCAACGGCTCCTGTCTCCACATCATTCTCTGTACATTGTGTAACCTTTCAAACAAACCAGAAAAATCACAATTTAACACTCCTTTATGCATTGCTAACCTGAGGCCATGTCATGTCTAAGCCTAACCCTGAAGTCTGATTTTTAATAGTAAAATGTATTTATTTAACTATGTGGTCTGTAAACTTCATCAAACTGATTCACAACAGTTAGTAAATAGCATAAATATTAATGTAACTTTGATTGACAGTAAAGCAGGAACGAATGAGGCTGGAAAAATGTGTAAAACAACATTAAACATGGATTTTATAAGTAGGAAATGTGCTTTGAATATATAAAAAGTACTGTTGCTTTAAGATGGCATTTTTAAAGGAGGCTGGAGGTATCCCGTGACAATTCAGACGTGGACAGACTGCAAAGGCTTTCAACTTCGAATTACGATTACTTTTTAATGACCCAACGCTTTTGTTTTTGTTTTTTAGTTTGTTCTGTCTGTATTAAAATTCACCTACCCCACTCTTTTCCAAGGGTAAGTTCAATATTCACTATTTTAAGTGTAATTAAAGTGTCCGCATTACTGTTTTTTTATGCTCTAATGTTGTTTTTTTGTTTCATTCACACGTTTAATACACAAACCGTCAACAGAAAACACTCTTTATTATTAGTCTGTAACATTTCCAAAGCTCAAAATGCGACGTTCCACCTTGTGATGTCATCATGTGGTGATACAGGAAGTGCTCCACTGTGTTTTTAAACTCCACACCTTCATTTATAGAATCATTTGGATCATTTCAGCTCTGGAATTGCCACTTATCTCGACTAAACTAAAGGTAAAAGTCTCTGTTCACTTGAAAACTACCACTTGATGACATCACAAGGTGGAACATCGCATTTTGAGCTTTGGAAATGTTACAGACTAATAATAAAGTGCGACTCAAACACGTGTGAATGAAACAAAACACAACTCCAGGTCTGTTTTGGATGAGGTAACACTATTCTAACATGTCTTAAACCTCACACAAGTCCGTTTTGCGTGATGTAAAAGCGTTTAAAGCGTGCGTGTTTATCAGATGGCAGACTCTCATCGGCGCCGTGCTGCTGCTGCTCTGCGTGAAGCTCGGCTGGTTGGAAATGAGCCACATAAACAGGTGACACCTCGGCCCGCTCATTCACAAACGCCGCGTCACAAAACGTCTGCCAAATGTAAGAATCTTCTCGTGTTTCAGATCGGCCGCGCTCTCCTGGCTTCCCGGATCACTCCTGTTTGTCGGGAACATCTACTCCGGCTCCAGAGCTCTGTCCCGAATGGTAAGAGCCTGGAACGTTAAACCTGGAACATGAAAAGCAATGGATTTTCACACTTGTTTTATGTGTTTATGTTTGTGCAGGACATCCCCCTCTTCTTCACGTTCCAGAATTCGTCCCACGTTGTGAGTTACATCATTGCGAGGGTCGTTCACAGACAGGTACGAAAATAAGATGTTTTATAATGAAGAAATAAAGGGTTTGAGGAAGTAATAGCAATGTTTTATTATGAATGATGTAAATAAATGTGTTTAAGTTTTAGTTTTAGCGTTTAGAGCTCGGGTAAAGTCTCTTCGAGTCAGATTTAGAGTTTAAAAGGATCACAAATGGCTTAAAAGCAGCGCTGGAAGAAGTACTTAACTGAGATACTTAAGCAAAAGTACAAATACTGGAGCAAAGAAATACTAAAGTAAAAGGATCAGATGAAAAGTACGTGTTTAAAAATGTTCTTAAAGAGTAAAAAGTAAAAGTATTTCTCACAGATTTTGAGTCTTATAAAGCTTCAAATGTGGTGACTTTGATAAAGATTTGAGCTGAATTTTGTTTTTTTCTGTTTTTATTTGTATATTTTTGTTTTGTTCAAATTCTGAACATGTTAAAAATAAACCCTCAGTCTTTTCAGCAGGTCTCACATAATAAGAAAAATAATTTTACCAGTTCAAAAATGTAATGGAGTAGAAAGTACAGATACTGCTCTCAATGTACTGAAGTAAAAGTAAAAAGTACACACTGTAAAATGTACAAAGTAAAGTACATCCGCGTTAAAATCTACTTAAGTATAATTTTTAGGTATCAGTACTTTACTTTTACTTTGTTACTTTCCACCACGGCTTAAAAGACACATTTGTCATGATAAGTTTACACCTATAATTTAAAAAGACAATTATAAAGTGTGTCCATGTTATTAACTGCATCGACTTCATGCTTTTCTAATTATACTTATGTAATATTTCTTTATCCACAGAGGGTCCAGTGGTTGAAATTCATCAGGTTGGTTTATCAGAAGCTTTAAGATCCAGGTCCCAAAGTTCAAGTTGAGATAAAATGTGTTCTTTTTTCTCTTGTAGTGTTTGTCTCATGTTGCTGTCGGCCGTGAACCTCCCCCCCAACGACCCTGGGGTAAATAAAACTACAACTGTCTCCATAATCACTACATCAACTCGTCGTTTAGTTTATACATTTTTTGGGGTCAATATTTCTAATTGGTAATTGTTTTTTGTTCGACTGGGACATATTTGGTTATTTTCTTTGTCAGAATGATCAGATTTAAGTCATAAAAGGTAAAGCTCTCGATTTACTGGTCAATCTGCGTTTCTACCCTCACCTATGGTCCTGGTTTTGTCCTGGTTTTGTCCTGGTTTGGTCCTGGTTTAGTCCTGGTTTAGTCCTGGTTTAGTCCTGGTTTAGTCCTGGTTTAGTCCTGGTTTAGTCCTGGTTTAGTCCCGGTTTAGTCCCGGTTTAGTCCCCTGTTCCTCCCTCACCTCTAGTCATGAGGTTTGGTTAATAACTGAAAAGACAAGATGGCGGACACAATGGAGGGACTATGTCTCTCTGTCCTGGGGACACCTTGGGGTCCCACCGGAGGAGCTGGAGGAGGTGTCTGGGGTGAGGGAAGTCGGGGTGTTTCTGCTTAGACTGACCCGGCCCCGGATAAGAGGAAGAAGATAGATGGAGGTTGAATAAATAACTTTTCTGACTCATTCCAGCCTCAAAATAACGACTAAAGTGTTTCCTTCTCCTTTTTATTTCTTGCAGCTCATAATTTTTAAAAATATTGTAGATTTATTATAGTTTTTATGGTTTAAATCTGCTCTTAGATTTTTGTGTCAGCAGCAGAAATGAGTTTAAATATCACCGTTTATCGTCTGTATTTACTTCAGCGATGTACATGGATCTTTAAAACATGTTGTGACGACAGACTCCACACTGATGTTTTACACCGTCCTGTTTGTTTAGTTTGACCTGAGAGCTTATCAATGGGCCGTGGCTCACCTCGTCTGTGTGGGTAAGACGATTGAACATTTTACAAACTTATAGTAAATACAGTTAAATAAATGAAAAATGCTGTTTTCAGGTTCATATAGAGTTTTCAAAGTGAACCACAAATCCCCTGGTTTGAGGTAAGAACACGCTCGTGCTCTCAGTGGAGTTGCCAGTTTGGAGGCTGATCTTTTATGCGTTTTTGTGCTGGAAAAACATGAAATAATAATAATAAACCGTTGTATCTTTGTGTAATTGCAGTGATATCGAGCAGCAGTGTATTAACTACGTCTTCAGGTAAATCGTTTAACTCTGTAGTTTTTAAAATATTTCAAAATTAATGCTACAAACTTGGTCTTTTTCCGTTTTCTTTTCAAACAGTGTGCTTCTGTTGGCCGTGGCAGCTCACCCCACAGGTAGAGGACGTGCTGTTTGTTTTTACATTATCCTGAGACGATTAAACTCTGATTGTGTGGTCGGTGTCGTGGTCAAATTAATGGCCCCGCCCCTCCTCAGGTGACCTCATGGCCGCTCTTCAGTTCCCCTCACTCCAGTCGCACAAATTTCACTGTGGATGCTGCATCAGGTAAACGAAAAAATGACTAAATGATTTGAGTTATGACGAGTTGAAACCAGTGCGTTTTTGTGAGTTTTTCCTTAACGAACCCCAACTTCTAACTCAGAGAAGATAAATAACAGTACAGTTGCACTTCAGCGGCACCTTTTCCTTCTCTTCTTCTGGTTCTTCGCTCAGTTCTGACTCTGGATGTGAGTGAACTCCATAAACATCTCCTCCACATTGATGTTTTCTTTGGCGCCGTTCTCAAATCCACGCACGACGACAGATTCGCCAAACCTCAGCGCGTCCTGTGTTTCCACTTTGTTCCTGAAGGGGTCACCGTTCTCGTTTCCCACCAGATTCTTCCCGTGTTTCCTAAAAATGAGCTCAGTACTCAAAAAGATGCGTGGAAATCCTCTATATTTTTATTTTATATTGGTTTAACACGGTCTACAGACTGTTTCTCCTCAAATATTCAACACTACTCCACATTCCCTCCCCTTTAATAGGCACAGGTGTGAGTCAGAACATGTAAACAGTGACACCTAGAGGCCGGAGGTCGATTCTGGACGCTATAATACTGGCATCAGATATCGACTTTTAAATATCGGTTCAGTCGATTTCATGGGCTGGCATAAAAATCGATTTAAAAAGACTATTTACTCGTCATAGTCAGCTCTGAAAGTCTCATAATGTTAGAATTTATATTTATACAAAGTTGTTCTTCCCTCACCTATGGTCCCGGTCTGGTCCCGGTCTGGTCCTGGTCTGGTCCTGGTCTGGTCCTGGTCTGGTCCTGGTCTGGTCCTGGTCTGGTCCCAGTCCAGTCCAGTCCAGTCCTGGTTTGGTCCAGTAATAATCATAATATTGAATTTTTAGTTGTACAAAGTTGTTCAGTGATTAATAGCAGCTACATATCACATTTTCATTACTTGTGTATAAAATTCGTGTTTTAAAAGGAAATAAATTGAAGGTTGTTGAGGTTTTTTATTCTGCCTCTTCTCCTTTAATGGTAATTTTATGATGACAAAAGAAACATGGACTGATGGACTTTTATAAAAAAAAAGTAAAGTGACAGGAAAGTTTTTTGTAAAGTAATGGGAAAGTTCTTAAACTGAGCAAGACAGTGTTTAAAGAGTGAGAGAGTTTTTAAAGGGGCAAACGAGCGGGTGAGAGCTGCAGATTGGGTGATTATTTATGTTTTGATTTGTGTGACTTTAATGTCTTTCTTATTCTGTAAAACACTTTGAATTACCTTGTGTACGAATTGTGCTGTACAAATAAACTTGCCTTGCCTTGTTTCAGAAGTCGGGGTCGGTTAAGGAAATACTTTTTCTAACTTAATTTAAATAAGATAAACACTAGACTTGCACTGATGCGATACAAGTATCAGATATTGGCGCCGATACTGAAAATTTGCTGGATCAGATATCAACTTCCAAATATCGGTTCAGTCGATATCATGGTTTGGCGTAAAAATCGATTTAAAAAGACTATTTACTCATCATAGTCGGCCCAGAAAGTCTCATAATGTTTGAATTTTTATTTATACAAAGTTGTTCTGTTGTTAGTTGAGATAAAAACAGCTACACATTTCAATCACTTCTATATAAAATTTGAGTTTAAAGTAAATAAATAAATCGCATCTAGTCCGGAGATACTTAAAGCTAAAAACACAATACTTCGTTCTCTTCCAGTGCCTTGTTGGGATTCCTGCTGCTGTTGGTCTCAGTCAAAATTAAAAGTGGACTTTCGACAGAACATCTCAAAGTCTGGATGTTCGTCGCTAAGGTAACGCTCAAACTGATCTGTAAACACACACGCAGGTAATTATCGATTTATCTGCATTGACTTTTTGTGTTTGTAGGTCACGGCCATGTCCCTGTCTCCGTTCATCTTTTACACCGACATAAACGCTCCGTCCTTGGCTTGGTACGTTCTAGAATATTATAACGCTTTATATCTGGATCACTATTTCGATAACAGAGACAGACCGATATATGGGGACGATATTTGCACTATTTTGCGTATGGGTAATCGGCGTTAAGTCTCCCGTCTGGGTCGATATTTGAGGTGGACTCACCAGTTGCTACATAAAGCTTTATTTTAACCCTCTGATGCGTGAATTATGAAGTGTTTTTATTCTTCTCAGGACATGAAACAACATTGTGAACTGCCTGTAAATATGAATTAACTTGTGTTCTATTGTAAATATACAGACATATGTTTCTTTTTATGCTTTGAAAAACATTTTAACAATTTTTGGGAAATTTCAACACTGTATAGATGCAACGTTTAGGCCTGAATAAGAAAACCAGAGGAAATTTACTTGCAGTTACACCGACTGACCACTGAATTGACCTGAATGGAGTGTGGCAGCAGAGAGCACTCCAGAGGCTGATGTGCAGCTCCACCATTTAAAACAATGCACTAAAGAAAAAGTTATGTTTTAGTAGCTGTCCACTGCAGTGACCGCTGTGCACCAGAGGGTTAATATTTTAGTGCGATTGTGGCGTTTAAAGTGAGATTCCACAGCTCCATTTTGGGTTGGCAGCACAGACACAGGACAGTTTTTACACAAAAAGTGAATTGGAGCCAGAGTCGATGGAGCAGGAAGTGCGCCATGATCACTTTCTGTTTGTAACTTGGCGGCTAGCAAGTTAGCCATGTTCAGTTATATTTACCGTATTTTCTGGAGTATAAGTCGCACCAGCCAAAAATGCATAATAATTTAGAAAAAAAACATACTTCACCCTGGACGGGATTATTTTTATCTTTATTATTTAACTTTTTACTTTTACTATTATTATTATTACTTCATTGTATTGTTTTTATGTTTATTTTGTATTTAATTTGTGACTATTATTATTATTACTATTTATTTTATTAACTAATTTATCTTTTTTTTTTTTTTGTCTATATGCCCATCAGGGTGGGGGGTGGGAAAAAAAGGTAATCAGATTCTAACCTGTATATTTGCACCTGAGACTGATACTTTAATCAAAATTTGATCACAAAAAAAAAAGAAAAAAAAAACATTTCACGTATAAATCGCATCTGAGTATAAGTCGCACTCTCGGCTAAACTATGAAAAAAGTGATTTATAGTCCGGGAAATATGGTACAATCTAAAAACACGGCTGTGGATGTCGAAAAATAACTTTTATTCAGATTCCAGTAAAAAGCATAGACAGTATTTATCTTATTATTCATTTCAAATCATATAATTAAGGGGAAAATAATCGAAATCAGCCCTAAAACATCAGCAGTTCGTCTGGATTCTAAATAATCGTCATCAGCACCAGCCAAAAACCCCATATCGGCCAATGTCTCTTTAAAATCAGACTAAACTCTAACATAAATACTTTGTCGTTTACAGTGTGATTACCAGTCACTGTGGAGAGGCGCTGCTGCTTTATTCAGAAAGAGATTCCAAATAATGAAACTGAAAACACTCCAGTCCAGCCTTTTGTCTTAAAGAGATTTTTCAAAACTAATTATTTTCTTACCCTGTATTTTTTAACGTATTTACTAAAAATAAAGCTATATTTACAAATGTGTCTGATCAGTTCATGTTTATAGTTTAGATCACACGTGTCAAACTCAAGGCCCAGGGGCAAAATGTGGCCCGTTACGTCATTTTATGTGGCCGCGACAAGGTGAATTAAAATGCAAGACTGTCTTAAAATGTCAGTTTATCAGGAGATACGCAGTTACAGACATTTTTTTTTACATCTTTTCAAATTTGAGGGCCTCGATGAAATTGAGTTTGACGCCCCCGGTTTAGATACAGGTCTGAGGATGGAGTTATAAACAGGAGATAAATCGTCTTAAGTCCAGTTTTCACATCAGTTATTATTACACAATAATTATTTTTATTTACATCATGTCATTTTCACAATTTACAGGGATTTTAACGCTTTAAAAATGTACCAGAGACGGGGGCCGGGCTCTTTAGGACTCTCTCGTTAGTCTTCTTGCTTTTTACCTTTTGGGGAGAACAGGGCCTTCAGTGGCTGCCTCCTCCGTAAACGAGACTGCGGGTTCTCGTCTTCTTTGATATAACCTGAGAAAACATTAAAATATAACTTTATCTGTTCTAATAGTTTGAGTTTTGTTTTTAAAAGTTCACACACAGACCTGGAGTTGTGTTTTGTTTCATTCTCACATGTTTAAACACACAAACCTGCAGATTTAGGCTGAGTTTTTCTGTCAAACTGGGAAAAAAAAACCCAAACACGCTCTGTTCCACCTTGTGATGTCATCATGTGGTGATACAGGAAGTGCTCCACTGTGTTTTTAAACTCCACACACCTTCATTTATAGAATCATTTCAGCCTCTGGAATCGCCAATTTCTACTGAACTAAAGGTAAAAGGAGGAGTTCACTTGAAATCTCCTCTTGTCTCCTCTCCTCCTCTTGTCTCATCTTCTCCTCTTCTCTCTTCCTCTTGTCTCCTCCCCTCTTCCTCTTGTCTCCTCCTCTCTTCCTCTTGTCTCCTCCCCTCTTCCTCTTGTCTCCTCCCCTCTTCCTCTTGTCTCCTCCCCTCTTCCTCTTGTCTCCTCCTCTCTTCCTCTTGTCTCCTCCTCTCTTCCTCTTGTCTCCTCCTCTCTTCCTCTTGTCTCCTCCCCTCTTCCCCTTGTCTCCCCTCTTCCCCTTGTCTCCTCTCTTCCTCTCGTCTCCTCTCTTCCTCTCGTCTCCCCTCTTCTTCTCGTCTCCCCTCTTCCTCTCGTCTCCCCTCTTCCTCTCGTCTCCCCTCTTCCTCTCGTCTCCCCTCTTCCTCTCGTCTCCCCTCTTCCTCTTGTCTCCTCTCTTCCTCTTGTCTCCTCTCTTCCTCTTGTCTCCTCTCTTCCTCTTGTCTCCCCCTCGTCTCCTCTCTTCCTCTCGTCTCCTCTCTTCCTCCCTGTTTCGGCCGAGCTGTTCACTTGAAATCTCCCACTTGATGACATCACAAGGTGGAACAGAGCATTTTGGGCGTTGGAGATGTTACAGACTAATAATAAATGAAACAAAACACAACTCCAGGTCTGTTTTTGAGGAGGAAACAGCAGTAGAACATGGATTAAAGCTACAAGAGTCAGTTTTGTGTGATATTGGAGCTTTAACTAAGTCTAAACCAGGATCATTTAGGACTAAACTGAGAATATCATGACTGAACTGATCCAAACTACAACATCAGAAATCTATTACATGTGATGTGAATATTAAAATAACAATATATTTTATGATAATAGTGCAGCCCTAGTCACTTTTTTATTAGGACACCAGCACGATACTGAACATTTTGATGGATCAGATATCGGTTTAGTCGATGTTGGTTCAGCCGATATCACATTTTGGTCTAAAAATTCGCCGAAAACACTTGTAATAATTAACTTTTGTTTTTTTTCAAAGCTGTTCTGTAGTTTCTTAAAAAGCTCCAATATCACACAAAACTGACTCTTGTAGCTTTAAGTCATGTTAGAACATTGTCAAAAACAGACCTGGAGTTGTGTTTTGTTTCATTTATTATTAGTCTGTAACATCTCCAAACCTCAAAACGTTCTGTTCCACCTTGTGATGTCATCAAGTGGTAGTTTTCACGTTAACTTCTCCTTTTACCTTTAGTTCAGTCGAGATAAGTGACAACTCCAGGACTGAAATGATCCAAATGATTCTATAAATGAAGGTGTGTGGAGTTTAAAAACACAGTGGAGCACTTCCTGTTTCACCACTTGATGACATCACAAGGTGGAACACGGTGTTTTCCAGCCTAAATCTGCAGGTTTGTGTGTTAAACATGTGAGAATGAAACAAAACACGACTCCAGGTGTGTTTGTGGTGTTGGTTGATATCGAGATCGGAATCAGAGCAGAAAACGCTGGATCTATGCATCTCTACTCGTATATTCGTATTGTCCTGATGGTGGCGCTCTACTCTACCTCTTTCTTTACACGTCTGCGTCGATGGAAACCCGACCTCCCAGAAGTTCTCAGGAGTACACGGAGGGATGTAAAGGAAACGGTGTCTGGAGCAGTTTGAGAGCTTCTTCTGCCGCTCCTCCTCTGGCAGATGAGCGTAATACTGGAGGAGATATTAAAAAGTATAAAAAATATATTAAAAAGTACACGAGTTGTATTTATTTCTCTGTAAATACTCTGAAAACACTCACGATTTCACATTCTTTGCATGTCGTTCCTTTGAGTTTCCGGCGTTCTTCTTTCTTACGGATCACAGCCACATGAGGAAAGGCCGGAGCGCTTTAGAAAATACAGTGAAGAAGTACTTTGTTATTTAAGTAAAAGTACAGATACACAAAAAATACTGAAGTAAAAGTATCACACGAAAAAGTACCTGATTAAAAATGTACTTAAAGAATGAAAAGTAAAAGTATTTGTCACAGATTTTGAGTCTTTAAAGCTTCAAATGTGGTGATTTTGATAAAACATTTGCTGAATTTTGTTGAACAGAAATGACTGAATCCATCGTGTTTCTGTTTTTATTTGTTTATTTTTGTTTTGTTCAAATTCTGTTAAAAATAAACCCTCAGCTTTTTCAGCAGGTCTCACACAATAATTCAAATACTTTTACTTTTCAGTCCTGTTCAAAACTGTAGTGGAGTAGAAAGTACAGATACTGCTCTCAAATGTACTCAAGTAAAAGTAAAAAGTATCCACTGTAAAATGTAGGTATCTGTACTTCAGTACTTTATTACTATAATTATGTGACTTTCCACCACTGAGTCATTATAAGAATATTAGTGCCTCAATAAGCTCTGGAACTAAACAGAGACTAAACCCGGATCTGACCCGGGACTAGGACGAGACTAAACCCGGATCTGACCCGGGACTAGGACGAGACTAAACCCAGATCTGGACCAAGACTAGGACGAGACAAAACCCGGATCTGGACCAGGACTAGGACGAGACTAAACCCAGATCTGGACCAAGACTAGGACAAGACAAAACCCGGATCTGGACCAGGACTAGGATGAGACAAAACCCGGATCTGGACCAGGACTAGGATGAGGCTAAACCCGGATCTGACCCGGGACTAGGACGAGACTAGACCCGGATCTGACCCGGGACTAGGACGAGACTAAACCCGGATCTGACCCGGGACTAGGACGAGACTAAACCCAGATCTGGACCAAGACTAGGACAAGACAAAACCCGGATCTGGACCAGGACTAGGATGAGACTAAACCCGGATCTGGACCAGGACTAGAATGAGGCTAAACCCGGATCTGACCCGGGACTAGGACGAGACTAAACCCGGATCTGACCCGGGACTAGGACGAGACTAAACCCAGATCTGGACCAAGACTAGGACGAGACTAAACCCGGATCTGGACCAGGACTAGGACGAGACTAAACCCAGATCTGGACCAAGACTAGGACGAGACAAAACCCGGATCTGGACCAGGACTAGAATGAGGCTAAACCCGGATCTGGACCAGGACTAGGATGAGACTAAACCCGGATCTGGACCAAGACTAGGACGAGATTAAACCCGGATCTGGACCAGGACTAGAACTAAGACTAGACCAGCCAACGCCATTACTAATCTGTTCTCAAACCAGAACCAAAACCAGAACCAAACCTTTTCAAAGACAATAGTGACGACATGAACTGATTATTTCTTACCCACTTTTTCTTCTTCTCTCACCATTTTCAGCGTCATTTTCATTCCCACCTGTAGCAAACACAAAAGGTCAAAGTTCATAATTCTGGGTTAATATCACAGACTAAACAGACGTCGACTGAGTGAAAGTGACAGTTCATGGTTCATGTGTCAAAATCTTTGCTCCATAAGAAAATACACGTGTTATGAAACGAGTAGATGCAAAAAGAAAACTCAAATACCAGCCCCACCCTCTTCCTCCTCTTCCTCCTCTTCCGGGTCACTGGTGTGGTCGTGGTCCTGGTCGTGGTCCCGGTCCTGGTCCTTGTCCCGGTCGTCCGTAGGTAAAGTGGCGTAGGACTTGTAATCTCCGCAGGCGCTGGTTTCAAACATTCGGTCCAAACTGTCATTGGCCTTTTCCCCTAAACCTTAAAAACACACAGAGCGGGCGAGTGTAAACTTCTGACTCATTTTGTGTGTTTTTTTTTCTTTACTTTTACTAATTTCCCCTTTTTAAATACACACAGAAGACATCAAATATATGAAGCAAGATATTTGGAATTATGTAGAGAAGAGAAAAAGTTTAAAAAGTAGTAAAAGTAAAGAAAAAACACTGAATGAGAGGGTGTGTCCAAACTTTTTACTGGTTGTGTGTACAAGTTGAATTCACATTTATTTCCTGTTGGTTTATATTTTTAATTCTGTGTTTAAATTTACCGTTTACATCAGTGTCGTCGTCTTCATTTTCTGCTCGACGCTGAAGGACGCTGTGGCTGATCCAGGTACAGTCAGAGTCCACGAAATCGCCAGGACGGAATTTTTCCTCATTTACCTACAAAAAATAAATAATTTCAATTCAATTTTTTTATTTGTAGTCATTGTCACAAAAGAACAACGAAATTGCGTTTGGAGCATCCCATAAATTATATAATATTATAGTTGATCTAGATTATAGTCAGAGGTGGAAGAAGTACTTAAGTTTGTCAAGTAAAAGTACAGATATTGGAGCAAAGAAATACTCAAGTAAAACTAAACATACCACATGAAAAATCTCCTCAAGTAAAAGTATTAAAGCACCCGTTAAAAAATGTACTTAAAGAGTAAAAAGTCAAAGTATTTCTCACAGATTTTGAGTCTTTAAAGCTTCAAATGTTTTTTTCTGTTTTTATTTGTATATTTTTGTTTTGTTTAAATTCTATGTAATGGAGTAGAAAGTACAGATACTGCTCTCAGATGTACTCAAGTATATTTTACAGTGGATAATTTTGACTTTTACTTAAGTACAGATACCCAAAATGTATACTTACGTACTTTACTATAATCAGAGGTGGAAAGTAACAAAGCAAAAGTAGTACGGTGTAAAGTGACATGTTAAAAGACTTATAAAAATGTGAGTAAGTATAAATAAAGTGCTTTCAGACCTCGTCAGTCTCTTGTTCAGTCTCGTACATTTCCAGAGCGAGTGCCGGGTCCATACTCCACATTGGTTCAACTTTAAATTCTCTCGGAGCTGAAAAAACAAAACAAGTCAGGGTTTATATTGTAATCACACATAGATAAATGGATATGGCTAATGTGGTCAGTGCTCCATCGACTCTGGATACAATTCACTGTGTAAAAACTGACAGCAGCAGTTACAGAGAGAAGAAACAGACTCGTCATTTTGGTCTTAAATGTTTGTATTAACCCTCTACATGGTCCTGGGGTTCATTTTGAGTAATTTTGAGTTTATTTTTTAAGTTTTCTATTATTTTTTTGTTTTGTTTTTTTGAGTAATTTTGAGTTTTGTTTTGTTTTTTATATATATATATATTTTGAGTTGTATTTATTTATTTTTGTTATTTTGAGTTTTGGTTTTTTTCTTAGTTTATTTTCTCTATTTTTTTTGGTGATTTTGAGGGTTTTTTTCTATTTTTTGGTCTTAAATGTTCGTATAAACCCTCTACATGATCCTGGGGTTCATTTTGAGTTTATTATTTTTTAAGTTTTTTTTTTTTTTTTTTGGAGTAATTTTGAGTTTTCTTGTTTGTTTGTTTTTTATATATATTTTGAGTTTTTTTGTTTTGTTTTGTTTTTTTATTTTTGTTATTTTGAGGTTTGGTTTTTTTTTAGTTATTTTGAGGCTTTTTTTCTTAGTTTATTTTCTTTATTTTTTTGGTGATTTTTCCTTTTTTTTTCTTAAATTTTTTGGTCTTAAATGTTCGTATTAACCCTCTACATGATCCTGGGGTTTTTATTTCACTATTGTGTCTGTAAATCAAGATATGAACATTAATAACAGACAAATCAGGTCCTTTTCTCCCCGAGGTCGCTCCCACTAGCGCCGGAGGAAAAGGGACGTTACTTTCAACATCCTCGCTCCTGATTGGCTCTTTGGTTGCTATGATACTCATGGTCAGAATTCCAAATATGGAACTCTGAACGCTGTGGTGACGTCGCACTCGCTCAGTCACTTCTTTACACCGTCTGTGGTTCTACATCAACACGACTCACACTTCTCAGTATCGGTTTGACTCCACTTGATCCCGTCCTGGAGCGAAATTCGATGTTTTACTGTTGCGTTCGGCTTCTTAAAAGATGAACTCAAAGACGCCATGTTTGATTTTTCAGTCAGAGTTGCATCTTCAGTGGACTCGCTCTGTTAAAAGAATTAAACCGGCGCATTTAAACACAAAAAGGAACACGTTTTTGGTTTGAATAAGACACAGACACTTGCCGACCTTTGAGACTGGTTTACGACTGCCGTTCAGACGAGTCGATGGATCTAGTTTAGGTTGAACCGTTCGGGAAACTTTCATCTCCTCTTTTGTTCGTTTGGCCTTGTTGCCGCTGGAAAAATCAAATACAGAAACTCGCTTGTTCCGGGGCAGCAGAGACAGGGACCGGTCTGTAGTGGAGTCTGGACTGTGGTTCTTTCTCACTTCTGCTAATGAACAAGATCTAAAAACAGAAATAATATCACTGTAAATCCAAACAAATAACAAGCTTCGTGTGTTGATTTGGTCGTACTTAAGTGAAGACTCAGGGCTGTTTCGTTGGTTCAGAGGGCTTTCTTTTTTCTGGAATAAACAAAAATAAGTAAATTACGACGGAGTATAAGGGTCAATTAAAGATATTACTATAACGGCGCTACGGCAATAAAGTGGTAACGTTTTCACATTAGTCGTAATTTAATGAGAAAAAGTCGAAGCCAGAAAAAGTCATAATTTTACGAGAATAAAGTTGTAGCCAAAAAAAGTCGACATTTACTGATTTAGAGCTCAACGTCGACTCAAAATGAACACGAACTGCAAAAGACTGGCACATGGATGAGTTAAAGTTTTACATAAATGTCCATTATATCTTGGACTCACAATTGATCATAAACTGACTTTTGACTTTCACACTCTGGACATTTCAAAAAGATGCAAACAAAGACTTTCTGTTATCCGTAAGTTAAAAGGACTTCATGTTTCACCACATCTACTGCTTATTCTGTACCAGTGTCATCCAGCCTGTCCTCCTGTACTGTTCACCGTGTTTTCTTATCACGCTCACAGTTAAAAAACGTAATTCTTTCACAAAAATAACCCACCTAGCAGCAAAAATCATTGGTCTCCCTCCTCCCAGTGTCACAGCTAAACTCTAAAGCCATAACTCGTACAGCACAGACAATAACACAGGACCACGCTCACCCACTGCACCGGTACTTTACTCTACTGCGCCGGGACTTTACTCTACTGCGTCGGGACTTTACTCTACTGCGCCGGGACTTTACTCTACTGCGCCGGGACTTTACTCTACTGCGCCGGGACTTTACTCTACTGCGCCGGGACTTTACTCTACTGCGCCGGGACTTTACTCTACTGCGCCGGGACTTTACTCTACTGCGCCGGGACTTTACTCTACTGCGCCGGGACTTTACTCTACTGCGTCGGGACTTTACTCTACTGCGTCGGGACTTTACTCTACTGCGTCGGGACTTGACTCTACTGCGCCGGGACTTTACTCTACTGCGCCGGGACTTTACTCTACTGCGCCGGGACTTTACTCTACTGCCCTCAGGTCGACGACACAGGACTCTCAGATGTAATAAAGCACCTTTCAAAAATAGTTTCATACCCACAGCCGTTATTAACCTGAACAATCTACAGACCACGACACTCTGATTATTATTATGCACTTTTATAAGATCAGATCTGCCTTTATTAGTCCCACAGTGGGGAAATTCCAGTATTGCACCGCACAGTTAAAGAACAGAAGGAAAATGGAACATGCAATAAAACAAGATAATAGATAAATAGCTTATAATAATTTTAAAAATAGACTTAAAAATAAACTAAAAATAGACTCTAATATAACATCTCTGTAAAGTGACTTGAGTATTGCACATGGGTGTGGTTCAGTGACTTGAGTATTGCACATAGGTGGTTGAATGACACATGTACAGTGTTCTGTGTTCATTGTTCAGTCTGACAGCAGCAGGAAGGAAAGACCTGAAACCTTCACACAGCGAGAGGGTGGATCAGTCACTGAAGCTGCTCTCCAGGGCAGAGCGTCCTGCAGGGGGCGAGACTCATGGACCAGCATAGAAATGACCTTAGCCAGAGGACAGCCCAGGACGGAGCTGGACTTCTTGATGACCTTGTCCAGCTTCTTCCTCTCTGTGATGCTGCTGCTCCAGACCACACCGTACAGGACGATGCCACCACAGAGTCGTAGAAGGTCTTCAGGAGTGTCATTTACTTGCCTTGGGTCTGTCCAGTGTATGTGATGTGTTTGTGTGGTCTTGTGTGTAAATGGCGTTTTTCCCTGTGTGAACATGACTGTGAAGACAAATTTCCCCTCGGGGACAATAAAGTAACTAACTATTAAGGAGATCAAACTTTCAAATACTAACATGTTACGCATCCTAGGTTTTAATCTTTTAACTCAAATAATTCTCTTTCTCTCTGGTCGAGTTGGTGAATTGCTCTTGATCTTAAATCTGGACAAAATTACATCTTTACATTGACTATGACTTTATTCTTGTAAAATTATAACTTTATTCTCATAAAATTGTGGATTTATTCTTGTAAAATTACGACTTTAATGTTAAATGTTACGATTTTATTCTCGTAGAGCCCACATATTTTTTCTTTTTTTTTTAAAGTGACCCTTATACTTCGTTGTAGTAAATAAACAAACAAAAAAATGACTGAACGAACATTTCAAACCACAATATTCAACTTACCACACGCCGAGGCAGCAGCAGGCGACAGGTCTCTGCGATCACTTCTTCTGAATTCACGTCTCCTTCTGTACAAACACACCACAATCATCATATTTTATGTTTAGAATACTTGGAATAGAGTTTAATTCACAGAAAGTATGTTTTGAAAGCTCTTACCCGGCTGAGAGGCCTCGAGTTCACATGTGTTTGGCACCAGCACTGGATTCTGAAAAACATCTGGGTCCTTTTCAGCTTCTATGGAAAAATAATTACACAGTTTCATTGATGTGTTTAATTAATTATGAGGAATTATAAGTGCATCATAATCTCAATATGAATGTTCACACTTAGCAAATCATAAAGACCCAACTACATGAGTGACAGTGGCTCTGCTCATACAGCGTTTACCCACTGATCCGAAGGCTGACGGTTCGAATCCTGCGCTCGACATAAACATCATTGGTCGAGTGGTCAGATCTACTGACACAGCACAAGTTGGTGGTGCGATTCCAGCTCCCACAGATGAATGCTGTCATTGAGTCCTTGGGCAAGACACTTAACCTCACCCCCCATGTCTGTGTGCACTGGTGTGTGAATGTGTGTGCTAACCCCGTTGTTAGCATGGGATATTTGTAGTTTAGCAGTTAGCATTTTAGTTTTTTAATCAAATGCTAATGTTTAAAATGTGGACTTTGATCAAAATCCCAGCGACAAGGACACAATTACACATCTTATGGTAAATGGTCATTTGTATAATGCGCTTTTCCACCTTCAAGACACTCAAAGCACTTTACACACACACACTCACACACTCACACACCAGTGCACACAAACACTGGGGACAAGGGGCATTAACACAGAATGTATCTATAGTAACTGGAATCGCACCACCAACCTGTCTGTCAGTGGATCCGACACATAGACTGTAAATATAAATGGACATCACTAACTTGCTAGCTTCCATGTTCCAAAAAAGAAGTGATCATGGGTTGTTTTTTTTTTCATTTTGAGTTATTTAAAGTTTTGTTTTGTTTGTTACTTTGAGTTTTTTTTAGTTTGTCTATTTTTTTGTTATTTTCATTTTTTCTTGTTTTTTTTAGTTATTTTTATTATAATTTCTTTTCTTTTTTTTTAGTTATGAGGGGTTTATTTTAAGTTGTTGTTTTTGTTTTAAGTTCATTTTCCTTTTTTTTCTTGTTTTGAGGGTTTTTTGTTTAGATTTTTTTTTTGTTAAACTGTCTCCTCTCTCTGTCTCTGCTGCTTCAGACTCATTCTGGTCTTAAATGTTCGTATTAACCCTCTACATGATCCTGGGGTTTTTATTTCACTATTGTGTCTGTAAATCAAGATATGAACATTAATAACAGACAAATCAGGCGCCTTCTTTCCTTTTCTTTCTTTGACAGGGAAGGGGTGTTACTGTCAGCAGCTTCGCTCCAGATTGGCTCTTTGGTTTCTATGATACTCACAGTCGACCCTATAAATCCCAGCGTCGACGAGCTTCATTTGGAGCCAAACGCTGTGGGTGACGTCACACTCACTTAGTCCACTTCTTTATACAGTCTATGATCTGACCGCTCTACCAATGACGTTTATGTCGAGAGCGGGACTCGAACCACCGACTTTATAATACTTTTCCCCACATTGTTAAGCTCCAAAACTGACCAACATTCACTGACCGACAAACAGTGAGGTGTGAGCCGCTGCTGGTGGAGGTATCGGCTTCTCTACGTAACGAACAAACTTGGCTTTCTCGATATTTTTACGTTTTTTGAGTTTGTTTGCAGCTGGGAGTGAACTGGCCATCACAGGAGAGTCGGGGATAACGCAGTCATCTGGCTCCGGGGATGAAGTCCTCGGACGATCAGAACTGAAAACACAAAAGGCTTTAAACGGGAACTAAAAATTACATTGAGGAAGTTAGAAAATGGCTGTATATGTGTAATGTAAAGGCTCAGGAAATTCCCGATCCTGTCAAAACTAGTTCATATGGGAAGCGAAAACAACTATACCATCGTTTAACTATTGGGTTTTATAACTGAAAACTGACCTGGCCGCCTTCAGTTTTTCAAGTTCTGCAGTTAGCTTTTTGTTGTCATCTTTGAGGGCTTTTTTCTCTTGCTCTTTAAAACAAAAACACCGTTAGCTTCCAATCAGAACCACCGTTATCATCAGTTCCCCTTTAAACCCAATAACAACAGACTTACTTAGATGGTCAATGAGAACTGCATTATGTTGTTCAGTATTTTTCAAGCCGTCTTCTAAAATGATGCATCTTTCACACTCTCCATCTCGAAGCCTAAGGACGAAAGACTTTAGAACTAGAACAAGGCTGTGACTACATATTAAAAAGGTTCTATATTACACAAACTGTTCTAATGGCGTTTCCTCATCACAAACAAGAGTCAGAGATCAGAGAATAGCGTCATATGGGCCCTTTAAGGATAAAAATTAAAGGGAGCGTTACCTTTCCTCTAACCCGCTGACAGCCTCCTGCAGGTTTTTGTTTTGCTCTTTCAGTTGCTGGTTACGGTTAAAAAACTGCTCCAGTCTCTGAGCGTCTCTGGAGAAAAATAAAAGATCATAGATGTACAGAACAAAGAACAGAAAACACAGAAAACAACTGACTTTGAATACGATACTTACAAACATCGCTCCTTTTTCAGTTTGGCTACTTTGGCTTCCAGTTCTAAAAAATACAACACACATCAGTGGTAGAAGGTAGCAAAGTAGTAAAGTAATGTACTTAAGTAAAGTACAGATACCTGAAAATTCTAATTAAAGTACATTTTACTGTACTTTTTACTTTTACTACAGTACATTTAAGAGCAGTATCTGTACTTTCTACTCCACTACATTTTTTAACTGTACTGAAAAGTAAAAGTACTTTTCATGTGATTTGAGGGGTTATTTTTACCATGTTCGTGGAAACATCCTGGCAAAAGTTTTCAATTTCAAGCTTTGGATTTGAGCAAAACAAAAATAAATACAAAAAAATTCATGAGAAAAATTCAGACATTGATTTGTATTGTTACTGTGACCAAAATATGTTTCATTTTTAATCTTTATCACTACATTTACACTTTAAAACAACACACAAAACTGACTCTTATGAGCTTTAATCCATCCAAGAACAGACCTGGAGTTGTGTTTTGTTTCATTCACACATGTTTGAGTCACACTTTATTATTAGTCTGTGACATCTACAAAGATCAAAACGCTCTGTTCCACGTTGTGATGTCATCAAGTGGTAGTTTTCAAGTTAGCAGCTCCTTTTACCTTTAGTTTTGTAGAGATCGGCAACTCTAGGACTGAAATGATCCAAATGATTCTAGTGAAGCTGCATGGACACAGTGGAGCACTTCCTGTATCCCCACATGATGACATCACAAGGTGGAACAGAGTGTTTTCAGTTTGAGAGAAGAACTCAGCCTAAATCTGCAGGTCTGTGTGTTAAACATGTGAGAATGAAACAAAACACAACTCCAGATCTGTTTATGATGAGGAAACAATAAAACAGAGATCAGAGACTGAACAACACTTACTTTTACAAATACTTTTGCTCTTTACTATTAAAGTACATTTTAAAACAGGTACTTAAACTTACTTTTTCCATGTGATACCTTTACTTGAGTAACTGTTTACCTCTGTACTTTTACTTAAATAACAAAACTTCATCCAGCAGTGACACAGATACAGCTCAAATTGACCAAATGAAAGACAAACAGACACAATAATAATCTGAAATGTGACTTTACACCAAACCAGATGTATGAATTAAATGTATTATGTGTCCTTTATTAATCTTAGCCCCATTGAGATCAAGAATGTCACTAAAGCATAGCACACAAATTTAGTCTTTATTTTATGTAAACTAGAACAAAACTGTACTTTAGTGAACAGTAACACTAGTACAGCATGGATAATCTCATTTATATTCGCAGTAAACACATTTTGAGTGTAAACCCCTGCACACTTTACCTTGAAGAGTGTTTTGGTGACATTCTCTGAGCTGCTGCCACAAATCCTCAAAGTTTACACCGGGTTCAGTTCGGTCACTGCTCGGTACCGGGTCACTGCTCATTCTGGACCGGGTCAGAAAACAACCTTTAATCCGCCGTGTTCAGTGACTGTCCGCCCATTTGGACTGGAGCATGGGGTCGTAGTTTTCGTAGACTCTGACGCTTTTACAAACAAAACTTTGACTCAATGAGAGAAAAGCCTCAAAACGTGAACAAATCTCGCTTTAAAAGTCAAAAAAGCAATATAAAATACTTTAACGTGAAGGTTTATTACTTATTTCCCGGTGTCTGAAGCTAGCCTGATGCGCCCGAAGCTAACCCGAGTGTAAACAAACTTCAATCTTGGCGCGCCGCAAAGCATGCTGGGAGTAGAGGAGGGGATTTTTTTTTTTTTTTTTTCTAATTAACGAACATCGTGGTTCTATTAAGTTTCATTATTGAACCTTTGCACAGATTTATTACAAAACTTAATAATAATAATAATCTTTTTTTTTAAACCAGATCATTTCGTCACAAAGCACGCGCACGTATTCCACAAACACACACTGGGGTTCAATATTTTTTAACATTTTATTATTTTTGGTCTTTCTTTAGAATACAAAACAAGAACCAAAATCACAAAAATAACATTTACAAAACAGATTTAACGGAGGTGACTGAGGCAAAATAGAAAAGCTAGTCTGGAGTGATCTTTGTGAGTTAGCCTGTTAGCTTGTTAGCTTGGTACCTTGAGGTAAAACAGCGAGCAATGTAAAGTGTTTGGTGTTTCACACAAGTTTAAATTAGTGTCTTTGTTCAGTAGTGCTGTTCACACACAGTTTTATATTAATAGTTTATGCTTAGAGCATTGTTATTACACAGGTAACATAGGTGTCTGTTTCTAGCTAGTTGCACTTATGGCACCATTGAATGTTTTTTTTTTTTAGTCTCAGTCACACTCACACAAGGCTACAGTTCATTCACTCTCACTGACACGGTGCAAATGAACTCCAAAAACTTTTCCTACAAACAATACTTTTGGTTATAAAAGGAAATCGTCATCAAAATGTGTTTCTGGCAAAAAGCTGCATATGACCTGTGGAATTAAATCTTCTATAAAATAGTGAAAAATAAAACATTTAAACACTTAATGATTAAGTAATGGCCGTCAAAGAGGCACAAACTCAAAGGTCCCATCTTTTTTCTAAAATACAAAACTGATAAGACGAATGCATACACTGCATCACTGAAAAAATCATAATAAAACCATCACTTTCTAAATCACAAAGCCGTGGAGTTACAGTTTAGTCTGCATGTTTAGAGCAGAATGTTTTTGCATGAGCTAACGTTTATGTCCTCTTCTTTTCACATTAAGACATGGTCATGAGTGATTCAGCATCAGATTATTACTCTAGTTCCTTTGGATGTGTGCCTTTTGTTCAATTTGCATCTGTCACAGCAGGTAGATAGAGCTAGCATTATTCCATGTGCCTATATACTGTATATACACATGCATTCAGCATCATATGTGTTCCCAAAGAGTAATGTCATGTTTTATGTAACAAAACCCAGATCAAACTCTATTTTCAACGCTAAGAGGATTAAGCTTCAAAACTCTTCTGACGGAGCACAAAAGGGTTAGCATGGAGCTGTGTTATATGTGATATGCAGCAGGCTCTAGAGGTGCTGGCGTCGGGAGAGTGGTTTAGGAATGCAGGCGCGTCTTATTAACCGGGGTCACTTCCATCATCCAATTTACCCCTTTTCCTTATTTAAAATGGGACTCTTTCTACGATATATAGGGTTTAAGATTCACATTATGCTGGAAGAAGAGCGATTGGCTTCAGACAGTGGCTGGGCTGTCTTCACCAAAAGCAAAAACACTGGAGTATAGTGTGAATGCATAACTACCAACCTGTGGAGAGACAAGAAAATACATGTTTAAAAATGCATATATTATACGGAGGCTGTGGTGTGAATGTGTGAGGTGTGAATCCGTCTCACCCCTCACTTCACCACTGCGGGGGCACATAGCTGTAGCTGGGTGTGCCCGCGGGCCGATATGTTGGCATTGTGACCGGGTGGGGTGCAACAGGCGCTGGTGAAGGAGTGGTCAACAATGTTCCTAAAAAATACAGAAAATAAACATTACAGTAATCCAGATAAATATAACAAAATAAATCACATCACAGTTTGGTTTCAAACTTTTTGGCAAATATTTTGAATTTGTGAATGTAGAAATATTACATCACATTTATATACAGCGCTTTTCCACCTTCAGTCACTCAAAAGCGTTTTACATGAAGGAAACACTCACCCATTCACTCACACATTCATACACCAGTGTACACAGACACTGCGGGCGAGGCGGGTTAAATGTCTTGCCCAAGGACACAACAACATTCATCTGCGGGAGTGGAATTCGAACAGTCAACCTTCGGATCAGTGGATAAACGCTCTACCAACGGAGGTACTGTGGGCCCAACCTAAAATGGCTGGTCACATAATGTATTAGACAATGTGAAAAAGTTTGGTTTGGTGACAGTAATCTGGAAAAATCAATGTTTCCTTTCACAATAATCGCACCACTTAAAATTTGTATCGTGAAATCTCTGCTTAAAAGACACTATATGACACAAAACTGACTCTTGTAGCTTTAAGCCATGTTATAATGTTGGTACCTTCTCAAAAACAGACCTGGAGTTGTGTTTTGTTTCATTCTCACATGTTTGAGTCACTTTATTATTAGTCTGTAACATCTACAAAGCTCAAAATGCGACGTTCCACCTTGTGATGTCATCAAGTGGTAGTTTTCAAGTTAACTCCTCCTTTTACCTTTAGTTCAGTCGAGATAAGAGACAACTCCAGGACTGAAATGATCCAAATGATTCTATAAATGAAGGTGTGTGGAGTTTAAAAACACAGTGGAGCACTTCCTGTATCACCACATGATGACATCACAAGGTGGACAACTCTAAATCTGCAGGGTTTGTGATGAGGAAAATATAGACACTTTTAAGAACCAAACCAAGTCTTCTAAGAAAAATATGTAAAAATAAAAGATTTGTGTGTCGAGACGCTCACCTGCCGACATGGCCATGGTGGTGCCCGCTACCATCCCCATGGGGACCCCATTTGGGCGATGGGGAGGGATGTGAGGGGCAAACATGGTGGCTGGCATCCCATTGGGCTGGACAACTGTCGTGTGATGGATGACGTGGGGCGGAGCCGCGTACAGAGGCTGTGTGTAGTAAGTGCCTTGCTGTTGTGAAGGTATTAATGCCTGTGACAAGAAGAAACTGTTTCACTGGCAAAATAAGAACGTTTGTTTATTTGAAAGCAGTTAAGGAGAGAATGTTCTAGGGCAAGGGACTTATTTTGATTTTATATTACAAGTATGATGGGTCTCACTAGGGTACGATACGATACTGGTGTTAAATATCGGAACAGATACTGAAAAATTAGCTCGATCGGGTTTCAGTTCCATAATATCGATTAAGTCCTGGATGGGCCCATAAACTGTATAAAGAAGACGACTAAGTGAGTGTGATGTCACCCATTCTGATCGGGTCCAGGTGCCTACTTCATTATTAATGTTCACATCTTGATTTATGGATAAAATAGTAAAATAAAAACCCCAGGATCATGTAGAGGGTTAATACGAACATTTAAGACTAAAATGAGTCTGAGCCAGAGTTGTGCCCATGATCACTTCCTATTTATGATTATTATTATTATTAGTGTATTTGATAGGGACAATGTGCAAATAGCCGAAGCTCTAGATCTATTTGGAACACAGCGGATAACAAGTTAGCCATGTCCATTTATATTTACAGTCTGTGTCTCTCTCCCCTCTGTCTCTCTCTCCCACCTCTGTCTCTCTCTCCTCCCCCCCCCCCCCCCCCCCCGTCTCTTTCCCCTCTTTTTCTGTGAAGAATAAGAATTTGTTTATAATGTAAAATAAAACAAAATTAAATGTATAGACTTTAAAAATGTCACCATGGTGTAAACCTGTGCATAGGGGTTCTGTTGGGGGTAGGTGCTCCTGACGGGATACACCGCGGCCTGATAAGGGTTTGGCGAGGACGTATAAGGAGGCACGGTCCCAGTGTTTGGAGAACAGGTCATTTTAAAAGGCGTCCCTGGAGAGTATCCTGGAAGAAAAGCACAAGATGGAACATGAGAATCAACAAGGATCAGAGAGAAGAAAGAAACACAAGACGATCTGTCATCTGTTTATTTATGTTTTCACTGTTTTAGCTTCACCTTGAGATTTGCTTTCAAATTTAGTAGTAGTAGTAGTATTGTAAATACAATTTTATATATATATATATATATATATATATATATATATATATATATATATATATATATATATATATATATTAGTAATAGTAGTTTTAGTTCTAGTAGTGGTAGTGGGAGTACTCATGATGATGATGGCAGTAGTAGTAGCAGTAGACGTAGTAGTAGTAGTATTTGTAGTCTGTTGATTTGAGGTAAAATGCCTGACTCTTACCGCTGGGGAACGCTGGGTTGGCACCAGGATACACACTGGGTGTGTATGTCGGAGGCGCTGCAGCGTAACCAACAGGGAAACCAGCTAAAAGCAACACAAAGAACAAGATATAAACCAGAAATAAACCAGTTTGACATTTAATTACAAACAGAACAGATTAATTATAGAGAGAAGAACAGAAGAGCACACACCTGGATATCCTATGCCTTTAGTGTTGGTAAAGGGGACCCCTGTTGGCGCAGGGCTGTACACCGGGTTCATCGTGGTCACTTCTCAGATTCTGCACAGAAACATAATTTAATATATTACAATTTAATTCAATAAACAGTTGTTTCAGTGAGGCACTTCCCTCTATTGGCCAACAAATAGAATTACATCATTTATGTTTTCAATTATGTTTGTTTTTTTAATGTAAATGCAGCTGGTTTTCAACTAACACCAGTAAATAGCAGCTTTTCTCAAACAAGGTACCAAATCATAGCACAACTTGTAAGTATTTATTAAGATTAAAATGATTACATAACAAAAAGAGATAACTTTATAACTTAATTAGCAACTTCTTAATGTTTGAGTAAAAATAACAAAATAATAAAATACCTAGGGCTTCATTTGGACCACACTTTGTATTTCAAAAAGCCTATAGAAAAGTTTGCGTCTCAATCAGATACATCATCTCTTCCCTAAGACACATGAGGAACAGCCTGACAGTAGAGGGCGCTCTCACATATTTCAATGCCATGATGATCCCACACAGGACCTGCTGTGTCCTGCTCAGGACAATGAGAGCGCGCTCAAACCTTTAATTATTTAATTTAGTTTAATTTTGTATTCAAACCTAAGAAACTTTAATCATTAATAATGCAGCTCCACCTACACTGAACACATTTATTAAACTTTGTTCTGAACAAACTCGGTCTCTGTGGACACAAACTGCACTGGTCCAAACAGATACTCAGGCTTTGCTCAGTCGCCTTTTCAAACTATCAGAGAATCAGGTCCAGACTCTGAAATCATCTGTAGATCTGAATAATTTTACTAAGAATTTCAAAAAGTACATTTTAGATAATCAGATGTGTCACATCAGTCTGGTTCATCTGTGCTGTTCTGTTTCACTGTAAAAACCTGCACATAATGATTTTTTATATTGGTTTGGACAGAATAAACATCATGTACTAGACATTTTCCTGCAAATGTTAATGATGAACTGACTGTTTTATAATGTAATTGTAATGAAATGTGTATTTTAATGTGTGTTCACCTGCCCAGGGACTTGTTGTGGCATTCTTTATCCTAAATCTTTATCCTAAATCTTTATCCTAAATCTTTACCCTAAATCTTTACTTGCATTTTTCTGTATTGTCTTTGTCCTAACCTTCATGATACTATCTGTTGTTATGCACAGGTGTATCTTTTGTCTGCCTACGAGACGATGTCTCCAGCGGCCTCAAACCACTTGGACTAGACTAGACTGGTATGATTGTTTTGATGGTATAAATACACTGTGTGTGTGTGTTCATTTGTCAGTTGAGGACAAGACGACACTATCAAGGACAACAGCTCTTTGACAATTGTCAAAAGATTCAATAAATCAGACTTTTTAATTCAAGACAACTTCTCTGTTGATTTTATGTTTTTTTTATGTTTTTATTATTAGAAATTCCACAACAGGCTGCACCTGCCCAGGGCCTGCAGGTGGAAAATAGCAGCTAAATCTGGTACAAATCATCTTATCTTTTGTAAGATTAATGTACACGGTCCCTGACAAAGAAGGAAGAAAGGAAGGGCAGAAAGGAAAGGAAGGACAAGATTTTGGAATAATAGCACAGAATGTTTGAATTACATTAGGGATATCTACCATTTGTAATATGCAGAGGGCTGTTAACACTTTAGTCCCCTGTCCAGTTGTTCTTGTCTTTTCCTAAAAGCTGCTTTAAGTCTCTGTTTTATAAAAAATAAAGATGTAATATGCAGGGGCTTGTTAACACTTTAGTCCCTTGTACATGTGTTTTTGTCTTTTATAAAAGCTGCCTTAAGTCTCTGTTTTATAAAAATAAAGATGGCTGTGGCTTTTACTTCATAAAGATTTACAGTGAAGGTGAACCAAACAGGACACTTGACATCACTAGCCAACCTCCAGCTCTGAGTAAATCACTGGAAAACTCTTAACAGCACCTGGAAATTCAGGATAATCTGCGAGAAATCAGTTACAGTGTGATTGAACCTGCAGATCACCTCTTTGACCGCGCTAAACCGCTGGACTGTCCCGCAGAGGAGCGGATTGGGCAGCGCTTGTCAACAGGCCGCAGGAGGAGGCGGCAGGTAGCGGGGTCCCAAACAAACACCGGTCCCACACTGGATACACACAAATAAAGACAAAAAAACATTCCACTCACGGTTCGCTGACTGAGCTGCCTGTTATTCCCCACCTTTGATCCTTTTGGTCAAAATGAAATTAAGCTAGCTGAGGTTTTGCTGCCAGATGCGACTGAACTCTTTTGAGCACCCCGCGTCACTTCCGCAAAGTCACGTGGTTTAAGAACGCTCAAAACAAACGTGGAAATTATATCAGTTTGGACAAATGAGACCGTTAAAACTACATACATTTAATATATCTTTGTGAAATTATTTTATAATTCCCAAAATATGTCGTAATGGTATTTTAATAGAAAAACAAAAATTGTGTAAATAAAAATCCAACATGGCCGCTCTCAGGTCCTGACAGGACACTAAAAACCATATGTGTTAATTTCCCAAGTTTTGTCTTGTAGTTTAATTATCTATACAACTTTGCGCTGTTTTATAGATTAAAATGCAGGTTAGGTTTGATTGATTTTGTGTTTTATTTGATTTAAAGTAAAATAGTATAATGTAGTTTCCCTAGTTTCTATGTTCTTCCAGAGCCTTCGACGCGTCCTTTTCATTCAGCCATTGAGCTCGGCAGCCTGGGTCCGGGGAGTTATGGCTGTGATATGCAACATAATATGAGTTTTTCTGTCACTATGAGGATATTTAGCATTTCATAGGGGTCTGTCAAGGGGATTGGGCTCAAAACTAGCTGGTGTAAGTGTCCGCAGCAGCAGATCCATGATGTCTGTGGCGGCTGGGGGCAGTGGAGCCTCTCTGGGCGCAGTGGCTTCTGGGTGTCTGTCTGCAGCTTCGCCCTACGCCGCTGCTGCAGCCGGGGGAGGAGCGGGGGAGGCCGGGGGAGCGGCTGGAGTGGCCGGGAGACTCCCAGCCCGTGTCCTGGAACACATTTTCTCGTATCTGGAGCTGTCGGAGCTCATGCGCTGCTCTCTGGTGTGCTGGCACTGGTATAACATCCTGTCTGATGAAAACAGTGAGGTGTGGCGCAGTCTGTGCACCAGGAGCCTCAGTGACGAGGCTCTGCGCTCGGATGTGCTCTGCAACCTGCCCACCTACAAGGGAAAGGTATGATTTAAGTGTGTTTTATACCTGAAATGCACGCATCCTGCACAGTGCATGCATCATATTTGCACATTTTCCATGTAAAGGCCTGGACCATGTCTCTGTAGAGCACCAACTGCAGCTAAATCACTGCACTGTGATCTATTATTTACTGTGCAAACTCCAGACTGTCTCTAGATGTGTCTGTGTGAACTAAGAGAGAACTAATTTCTTGTTGCAGTAGCATCTTTTGCACAATCCTATTCAATTCAGATTTAGTTGTACAGCACATTTAAATACACCTTAAGTCCTGCACATAAAAGTCTGCAAAAACAAATATACAGATAACACGGCATATAACAGTAAAACTATAAAACACCAATAACACACCAAGATCCTGTCTAGCTGGAATTAAATGCCAGTGAGAAGAGGTGAATTTCAGTCTGCAGGTTCAGATCTGAGCCAGAGAAAAGAAATGGTTTGAGAGACGAGTTAAAGAAGCTATTTTTGTTAGGAAAAACAGAAATGGGGGCCTGAGACATCATTTATCCCCCATCTATAACCCCATCCCCAGACCCAAAGCAAACAAAGGAAACAAAGAGAACAACCGGGCAAGACAGTAGGGCCATTAAAGGTTGAATGGAGGCCGTTAAGGCTGAAACTGTAAACAAAACCTGTTTACTGTTTCGGTGTAGTTATCTCCTCCTTCAGACAGACATAAGGCAGTGTCCAGCAGTAATCTGACCACAACTGAAGAAGCAGCTTGAACGAGCAGAGAAACGTCTTCACTCCTACAACATTTTGTCCAGTGACAGATTTAACTTTAGCTTTTGTTCTAGCACATTTAAATACAACTTAAGTGCTGCACACAAAGTCACACATAAAAACAAAAACACAGATAACACAGAACAGTAAAACTATAAAACACCAATAACACACCAAGATATCCTGTGTAGCTCGGATTAAATGCCAGGGAGGAGAGGCTGGTTTCAAATATCGGCTCAATATATCAGTCTATCTTTACTAAATATCGATCAGTCAATTTGCAGAGCCCTTTTCACGCACACAGACAACTTAAAGTGCTTTACACAGAATTAAAATCACAACAATTTGCAAAATATTAAAGTCCACATAGTTGGTATTTACATATTTACATAATTTACACAGAACAAACACAAAACATCAGTTAAAGTCAATAAAAGTCAATAAATGTAGGAATTCATGGAGCGTTTTTTCCATTAATTATTCAACAGCAAAATTAAAAAGGTGTGACTTTAATTTAGATTTTAAAATATTAGATTTTCCTTCAAGACCCAGATTTTCCGGTAAAGAATTCCACATTTGGGATGCACGGAAAAAGCAAATGAGGCTTGACTGTGTTTGGTCAGAACTCGAGGAAACACCAGGAAACTCGTCCCAGCTGAAGTGAGCGGACGACGGGGCTCACGGGGAGTCAGCAGGTCTGGAAGACGCTTTAGACTTTCACCGTTTAGAGAATAAATATACAATAAATACACAGGACGTCCATAAAGTCTCAGACGCTTATTCCAAAGGCAGTCGATTACGTATCTGACTCAGACTTGTTTTGTTGTTCTCAGTGGTTTCCAAAGTGTTTTCCCTCGTTTAATAACCTCTATATGAGCTCCATTAGTGGCACGAAGCGTCGAGATGGGGCTGCGTTTCTCGCTGCGTTGGCCGTAGCAGAGACTCGTCGATGTTTGTAATCTCGTCTGTATCTGTGGCTTTAGTTCAGTAATGTCCCGTATCTTTGCTCCAAGCACGACATCTTCAACACAGCCCCGTAGAATTAAACACTGTAGCTTCTCTCGTAATTAAAAACATTTATAACCACTGATACAATAGAACAAATGTGATTAATATATCCAATAAACTGCCTTTGTAAATACTTTTTTTTTTTTTATTCTTTCAGCCTATAGCGCAGTTGAAAACCCTCCTCTTCTCCCTGGTATTTAACACTAAACAGGATATACACATGTTTTATCTGTATATTCGCTTTTTGTTTTGTTCAGCTCAGGTTGTTTTAAATGTTCTACAGCAATAAACTTGGATTGAACTGAATATAACGGCTGTTTAAATATGGAATCTCTTCATAAAATTAAAATTATAATTATTCAAATCCAGAAAATGTTGTAACTGTCAGCAACTTGAATCATTATCGTGATATAATCTTTAATAATGACACAAAATTTCACTATGACGATATAAATATTGGCTTTGACAGCACAGCACTGAGTTGTTAATTTAAAAAAATGACTGTGATAAATGAAAATAGAGCTAAAAATGGAGTAAAACAGGTTCCCCCGTGGCTGTACAACACTGGGGCTTTGAATGTCCCACTCAGCCAATAGGAATGCGGCGTTTGACAGCTCATCACTTGTTGCCGTGTCTTTGTTTCAGCTCAAGTCCTTCCAACACGCTCTCAGCTCCCACGACTGCTCACGTAATGTTTACATAAAGAAAAACGGCTTCACCCTCCACCGAAACCCCATCGCCCAAAGCACGGACGGCGCTCGCGGCAAAATCGGCTTCTCCGAGGGACGGCACGCGTGGGAGATCTGGTGGGAGGGGCCTCTTGGTACTGTAGCGGTCATTGGTATTGCCACGAAACGGGCAGCTATGCAATGCCAAGGCTATGTGGCGCTACTGGGCAGTGACGACCAGAGCTGGGGCTGGAACTTAGTGGACAATAATCTTCTTCACAACGGAGAGGTCAACGGAAACTTCCCACAATGCAACAATGCGCCAAAATATCAGGTAAGGGCTCGGCGTGATCGGCTCCTCCCACAAACGTGAGTCCCGAAGGCTCAGAGTGTGCGTTTGTAAAGTGTATATGAAATACTTGGACCAGTTCTAGGATAAACACAAACGAAAAGTGTTTTACAGAATAAGAAAGACGTTAAAGTCACAATAAAAACAAATCAAAACATAAATAATCATCTTTAAATTAACAACAAAGGAGAAAAGTGCAGTCACAGCAGAAAAACAGAACAGTTTGAGCCTGGATTTAAAGACTGAAAGTGCAGGCCTGAGTCACATCTTCAGGAAGTGAGGAAACTCAAACAATGATTCAACATGTTTAGTCCTGGTTTAGTCCTGGTTTAGTCCTGGTTTAGTCCTGGTTTAGTCCTGGTTTAGTCCTGGTTTAGTCCTGGTTTAGACCTGGTTTAGTCCTGGTTTAGTCCTAGTTTAGTCCGGGTTTAGTCCTGGTTTAGACCTGGTTTAGTCCTGGTTTAGTCCCGGTTTAGTCCCGGTTTAGTCCCGGTTCAGTCCTGGTTCAGTCCTGGTTCAGTCCTGGTTTAGTCTTTGTTTAGTCCTGGTTTAGTCCTGGTTCAGTCCTGGTTCAGTCCTGGTTCAGTCCTGGTTCAGTCCTGGTCCAGTCCTGGTTCAGTCCTGGTATAGTCCTGGTTCAGTCCTGGTTCAGTCCTGGTTCAGTCCTGGTTCAATCCTGGTTTAGTCTGGGTTCAGTCCTGGTTTAGTCCTGGTTTAGTCCGGGTTTAGTCCGGGTTTAGTCCTGGTTTAGTCCCGGTTTAGTCCCGGTTTAGTCCTGGTTCAGTCCTGGTTCATTCCTGGTTTAGTCTTGGTTCAGTCCAGGTTTAGTCTTTGTTTAGTCCTGGTTTAGTCCTGGTCCAGTCCTGGTTTAGTCCTGGTCCAGTGAGCAGGACGTTACAGTCGTCTCACCTCCTGGACACAAATGCAGGATAAGTCTCTCTGTTTTTGACATTTTACCTTTGATTCTTGTTTTTAGACGATAAAAAGCTGCAGATGTCACTGATTTGACGTGACGTTAAAGTTCAGGTCTGAGTCCATTATTATCTTTAGATTTTAGCCTGATTTTCTGTTCCAGTTCTTTAGTGCGGTGAAAACTCATTGCAGCTCTACGGCTAAAGCTTCTCCTGCCTGTCGAATTTGTTCTGTTTCCTGAGCATTACCAGGTCTAAACCAGGTCTAAACCAGGTCTAAACCAGGTCTAAACCAGGTCTAAACCAGGTCTAAACCAGGTCTAAACCAGGTCTAAACCAGGTCTAAACCAGGTCTAAACCAGGACTAAACCAGGACTAAACCAGGTCTAAACCAGGTCTAAACCAGGTCTAAACCAGGTCTAAACCAGGACTAAACCAGGACTAAACCAGGTCTAAACCAGGTCTAAACCAGGTCTAAACCAGGTCTAAACCAGGTCTAAACCAGGTCTAAACCAGGACTAAACCAGGTCTAAACCAGGTCTAAACCAGGTCTAAACCAGGTCTAAACCAGGTCTAAACCAGGTCTAAACCAGGACTAAACCAGGTCTAAACCAGGACTAAACCAGGTCTAAACCAGGTCTAAACCAGGACTAAACCAGGACTAAACCAGGTCTAAACCAGGACTAAACCAGGTCTAAACCAGGTCTAAACCAGGTCTAAACCAGGTCTAAACCAGGTCTAAACCAGGTCTAAACCAGGACTAAACCAGGTCTAAACCAGGACTAAACCAGGTCTAAACCAGGTCTAAGCCAGGACTAAGCCAGGACTAAGCCAGGACTAAACCAGGACTAAACCAGGTCTAAACCAGGTCTAAACCAGGACTAAACCAGGACTAAACCAGGTCTAAACCAGGTCTAAACCAGGACTAAACCAGGACTAAACCAGGACTAAACCAGGACTAAACCAGGACTAAACCAGGTCTAAACCAGGTCTAAACCAGGTCTAAACCAGGTCTAAACCAGGTCTAAACCAGGTCTAAACCAGGTCTAAACCAGGTCTAAACCAGGTCTGTAACAGGACTACACCAGGTCTAAAACGAGGCTGCTTCCTGAAGTGGGAGGGGCTATGAACTGGAGGTGGAGTTAAGAACAGCTAACAGATCAGGGAAAAGGCTGTGGAGATTAAATTGTTACTTAAACTAGGGCTGCAGATAATTATTATATTTACTAATCAATTTAATCTGAGTATTTCTATTGGACACTGAGATTTTAAAAATGCATTTTAAACCAAATAAAGGTTGAAATATGGCGACTGAAAGCTTCTAGATAAGAGGATATTTAGGACTAAAGTATTTATGGAGTAACTTTTATGAACTAAACGTTTACACTAGAGATGCACCAGTCCAGGTAGAATCTGCCAATGCCTGATATGAACCAGAGCAGAGACTGAAAACGGCTTTTATTTACTTAAAAAAACAAATAAATAAGAGGAAACTTTTACGTAACTATAGAACAACTCAACGATTAAATGTATATGATCATTAAGAGGCTTTTTGGGCTGATTATGACCAGGATATTGTCTTTTTTATAACAACATGTGCATCAATTGAACCGGATCCAGCTCATTTTTAAGTATCGGTGCCATTTTCACCTGTAATTCTAAAAATCTGACATGTAAAAATAATAATCCAGTTCTAATTCTTCCTTCTGTAAATTTGGTTTCAGATTGGAGAGAGGATACGTGTGATTCTAGACATGGACGACAAGACGTTAGCGTTTGAGCGGGGCTTTGAGTTCCTGGGCGTGGCGTTTCGAGGACTGCCCAAAGCCTGCCTATTCCCAGCCGTGTCCGCGGTTTACGGCAACACGGAGGTCACCATGGTTTACCTGGGCAAACCTCTGGACGGCTAACGGGGGGGGCGCTGTGTCGCCGTTGCGTAATGCGCTCCAACGTATTAATAGTGGTTCATTTTACAGCCACGGGGACATTACCAACGCGGCGATGGCATTTACGATACATTTTTTTAACCATTTTGGAGGCGAGGACCGCCAAAGTTTTACAAAACGCCGCCTCTGTGACGAAAGGGAAACGATCCGGACCCGTGACGCTGACGACGCAGCTGCCGCCACGCTCCGAGATCAAACTTTTCATCGAGCGTTATTATGATTAGCGCTGTCGAAATGTTTGTGTTCACAGGTTTTAAATCATGCCACAAAAAAGACTGGACTCGGAATGTCTCCACGCCAATTCAAGGTTTCAATGCAACTTTTTGAATAAATGTACGCCAACGTGGACTACGCCAACGTGCTGTACGCCAACGTGGACTACGCCAACGTGCTGTACGCCAACGTGGACTACGCCAACGTGGACTACGCCAACACATGTGCATGGTTATGGAAAATTACTACTATTGCGTTTGCCATTTTAAATTCACTGAGTAATATATGTATCTGTACCATGTGTTTTAATGTGCTACAGTAGTTACTATTATACACTATTTATTTCTTATCAATGGAACTATAGCCACAATATGGTTAATAAAGTCGACATAGTGCCACAGGACGCCATGTTTGTGTTTGAATCAGCACAAAAATCTGCAAAAAAAAAAAAAAAAAAAGTACTTTTCAGAGGTTTTTATCGTGTTACAGTTTAATCTTTAATCGATTATTTTCAAGACGCCATTTTGTCGATCGGCTCCACCTGTGACACGCCCACTGTGACGTACACACCCCCTCGTCTCCTCTCTCGTCTCCTCTTGTCTCTTCTCTCCTCTCCTCTCTCGTCTCCTCTCTCGTCTCCTCTCTCGTCTCCTCTCTCCTCTCCTCTCTCGTCTCCTCTCTCGTCTCCTCTCTCGTCTCCTCGTCTCCTCTCCTCTCTCGTCTCCTCTCTAGTCTCTTCTCTCGTCTCCTCTCTCGTCTCCTCTCGTCTCCTCTCTCGTCTCCTCTCTCGTCTCCTCTCATATCCTCTCGTCTCCTCTCTCGTCTCCTCTCTCGTCTCCTCTCTCATCTCCTCTCGTCTCCTCTCTCGTCTCCTCTCGTCTCCTCTCCTCTCTCATCTCCTCTCGTCTCCTCTCTCATCTCCTCTCGTCTCCTCTCTCGTCTCCTCTCGTCTCCTCTCTCCTCTCCTCTCTCATCTCCTCTCGTCTCCTCTCTCGTCTCCTCTCGTCTCCTCTCTCGTCTCCTCTCGTCTCCTCTCCTCTCTCATCTCCTCTCGTCTCCTCTCTCATCTCCTCTCGTCTCCTCTCTCGTCTCCTCTCGTCTCCTCTCTCCTCTCCTCTCTCATCTCCTCTCGTCTCCTCTCTCGTCTCCTCTTGTCTCCTCTCTCGTCTCCTCTCGTCTCCTCTCTCGTCTCCTCTCGTCTCCTCTCTCGTCTCTTCTCTCGTCTCCTCTTGTCTCCTCTTGTCTCCTCTCTCGTCTCCTCTCTCGTCTCCTCTCTCATCTCCTCTCGTCTCCTCTCTTGTCTCCTCTCTCGTCTCCTCTCATATCCTCTCGTCTCCTCTCTCGTCTCCTCTCTTGTCTCTTCTCTCCTCTCTCGTCTCCTCTCTCCTCTCCTCTCTCGTCTCCTCTCTCATCTCCTCTCGTCTCCTCTCTCGTCTCCTCTCTCATCTCCTCTCGTCTCCTCTCGTCTCCTCTCCTCTCTCATCTCCTCTCGTCTCCTCTCTCGTCTCCTCTCGTCTCCTCTCTCGTCTCCTCTCTCGTCTCCTCTCGTCTCCTCTCTCCTCTCCTCTCTCATCTCCTCTCGTCTCCTCTCTCGTCTCCTCTCGTCTCCTCTCTCGTCTCCTCTCGTCTCCTCTCTCGTCTCCTCTTGTCTCCTCTCTCGTCTCCTCTCTCGTCTCCTCTCGTCTCCTCTCTCGTCTCTTCTCTCGTCTCCTCTTGTCTCCTCTTGTCTCCTCTCGTCTCCTCTCATCTCCTCTCGTCTCCTCTCGTCTCCTCTCGTCTCCTCTCGTCTCCTCTCCTCTCTCGTCTCCTCTCTCGTCTCCTCTCCTCTCTCGTCTCCTCTCTCCTCTCCTCTCTCGTCTCCTCTCTCGTCTCCTCTCTCGTCTCCTCTCTCCTCTCCTCTCTCGTCTCCTCTTGTCTCCTCTCTCGTCTCTCCTCTCGTGTCCTCTCATCTCCTCTCGTCTCCTCTCCTCTCTCATCTACTCTCGTCTCCTCTCCTCTCCTCTCTCGTCTCCTCTCTCGTCTCCTCTCTCCTCTCCTCTCTCCTCTCCTCTCTCGTCTCCTCTCTCGTCTCCTCTCTCCTCTCCTCTCTCCTCTCCTCTCTCGTCTCCTCTCGTCTCCTCTCATCTCCTCTCGTCTCCTCTCCTCTCTCATCTCCTCTCGTCTCCTCTCGTCTCCTCTCTCGTCTCCTCTCTCGTCTCCTCTCTCGTCTCCTCTCTCCTCTCCTCTCTCCTCTCCTCTCTCGTCTCCTCTCGTCTCCTCTCCTCTCTCGGTGACGTCGGCTCCACTGGACACCACAGTTTTCTTGTTTCTTTTCTTTCCTGGTTTTAGGTGAATATTGTGATTTAAATGTGTAAATTATAACAGAATGATCCAGAGATGAGAACCATAGAGACACAAGCTCAATGCAGACCTGTGTTTATCCACCAGAGGGCGCTGTATGAAAGCTTTTGATCGTCAGAAACTGTCGAGGAAATATAAAAACAAAGGTAACGCTGCTGTTTGTTTATATTCCAGATTAAAGGTGGTGGTTTTAGGAGCTTCAGTTTAAACCAAACAAACTCGGCAGAGGAGGTTTGAAATGGAGACACATTTAGAGAAGGTTTTGGTTAATACCTCTGTGGTTATGGGCTTCTCCACATCAGAAAATTCAACTCCACCACAGATTATGTATGCAAATGCTCTTTGTGTCGCTGAAGCTGCAGCTGTATCACACACAGCAGGTTTTTACCTCCATCTTAAACACGACACGAGCTGTGTGAAGACGACATGTTTATGTAACACACGTGTGTGTAAGGACAGGAACAGGAAACGAGAGAATATAAAACATAAAGTCACACAGGGCATTTATTATTATTATTATATTTTAATTTCTATTATTTTTCTGTGTATTGTTATTAGTATTATCAGTGCTATTATATTTTCATTTATATTATTATTTTTTCATTTTTTTTATTATTAATATTATTAGTAGTATTATATTTTTATTTATATTATTATTTTCCTATTTATTATTATTATTGTTATTAGTAGTAGTAGTAATATTAGTTTTTTTCATTTTGTATTATTACTAGTATTGTTAGTGTTATTAGTAGTATATTTTTATTTGCGTTTTTTAATATTTTTGTTATTATTAGTAGTAGTAGTAGTATTTTTTTTATTCCTATTATTTCTTCATCCCTCTCACAGTTAAATGTTACAGTATTTACATTTAACAGTGATATTAACTTGAAGCTGTTCTGTCCCACAGTTGCAGGGGTCATGTTTAAGTCCTCATGTCCCTCAGGGGTCATGTTTAACGTCTTCATGTCCCTCAGGGGTCATGTTTAACGTCTTCATGTCCCTCAGGGGTCATGTTTAAGTCCTCGTGTCCCTCGGGGGTCATGTTTAACGTCCTCGTGTCCCTCAGGGGTCATGTTTAACGTCCTCATGTCCCTCAGGGGTCATGTTTAACGTCCTCGTGTCCCTCAGGGGTCATGTTTAACGTCCTCATGTCCCTCAGGGGTCATGTTTAAGTCCTCGTGTCCCTCGGGGGTCATGTTTAACGTCCTGGCGTGCTGTGAGAGTGCGATGGCGGCGGAAGGGCGTGCTCCTCGCGCGGTTTCCTCTTGCGCTCCTCAGACCCGGGGGTGTGACGGGTTTGTTCACTTTGGTTTTGTGGTTCTTTTTTGTGCAGAGCAGAACTGAAAACCTGAACCTTGTGTCGACTTGTGTCCCCTGAGAATCACTCATGTGTAGAGAAAGAGCCGGCTCTTTAAAACAGCTCTTTTAAATGGCTCTTTCAAGGGACTCTTTTAAACGGCTCTTTTAAACATCTTTTTTCAACAGCTCTTTTAAATGGCTCTTTTAAACGTCTCTTCCAAACGGGTCTTTCAAATGGCTCCTTCAAGGGACTCTTAAACGGCTCTTTTCAGCGGCTTTTTTAAACGACTCTTTTAAACGGCTCTTCCAAACGGCTCTTTTCAGCGGCTTTTTTAAAAGCTTTTAAACAGCTCTTTCAAATGGCTCTTTCAAACGTCTCTTTTAAACGGCTCTTCCAAACGGCTCTTTTCAACGGCTCTTTTAAAAGCTTTTAAATGGCTCTTTCAAACGGCTCTTTTAAACGCTTTTAAACGGCTCTTTCAAATGGCTCTTTCAAACGACTCTTTTAAACGGCTCTTGCAAACAGGTCTTTGAAATGGCTCTTTCAAGGGGCTCTTTTAAACAGCTAACCGGCTCTTTCAAACGGCTCTTTCAAACAGCTCTTTCAAACAGCTCTTTCAAACGGCTCTTTCAAACAGCTCTTTCAAACAGCTCTTTCAAACAGCTCTTTCAACCGGCTCTTTCAAACAGCTCTTTTAAACGGCTCTTTCAAACGGCTCTTTCAAACAGTTTTAAATTTGTGCTCATTTTTACTTTAACACTGAACCGACACAAGAGTTTGTCACATTTCTGCAGAAAAACACATTTAACATCACAACAACCGTCAGTGTTTTAATTATTATGATTTTTATTAAATTCCTGATCCTAAAGTCAAACTCGGTCCTTCTCAGACTGAATCCCTTTAAACACATTTCAGCCTCGGTTTGAAGTTCAAATAAACGACTTTGACTCTTTGTGCACACCTCAGATTCGAATCCCACATAAAGAGCCGAAAGTCCCGCCGCTGCTGAGAACCAATTTGGTGACGGCTCCTTGACCATGTGACCTGGTTTCCGCTGCTGCTGCTTCCGCCCGCGGCTCAGAGACAGAACAGAGACAGAGACAGAGACGAGGGACGAGCCATGACGGACGGGGGGCATCGGTCAGGAGCCTGGGACGTCCGCATGTGACCCACACTGTGAGTACTTTGAATACTTTTGAATACTTTACTGTTTAAGGAACCAGCCGCTGCAGCTTTGTGACAAACTGCACACGTCCAGACGCTTCAGACGCGACTCAAACTTTGCAGAACTGATAAAAAACAAACGCATTTTCCCTCAGTCGTTTTTCACATTTTGACCATTTGGTGACACTTTTATTTGACTTTTTGCACTTTTTTTTCTCTCCGAATAAACCTCCAGATTTGAAATAACGTGCAGATTTATACAGAGTCATTCATCGTCTCATTAAACTCAGTGTTTTTTTCTGCACATTTAACATTTGCACCTTTAATTTAACCTGAAAACACCTGGATTTTTATAACATCTTTTATTTTGATTTAATTTTGCGTTAAATTCTGATCCAATCCTGTCAAACACATTAAAAAACACCTCCTCCCTGGTATTTAACATCATCCAGGCAGGGCATCTGGGTGTTTTTTTACTGTTTTCCTCTGTGTTTGTTGTGTGTGTTTATGTTTTGTGTTGATTTTTATTTAATTGTGCGATAGAAATAAAAATAAACTCGTGTAAAAAGTCTTTGGTTTGGGTTTTCGTCGCAGATTTTTGCTTATCTGGGACGATTTTGGTGTTTTGTGGCAAATGGCAACTCAGCAAGAAGTAAAAAAAAGTACAAATACAGGGGTAAAAGTACTACATGGACTAATCTACTTAAGTAAAAGTGTTTAAGAACCTGTTTAAAAATGTACTTTAAGAGTAAAAAGTGTAAATGTAATGATATTTATTCATTTTTCCTTTGAATTTTGTGTTTTTATTTTTGCTTGAAGCTCAAAAACTTTAGTCAGGATGTACACAGAGGAATGAAGTACTGCAGTGTTGTGTTACTTAAGTAAAAGTACAAATACACAGCTGAAAAGGTACTCAAGGAAAAGTAAAAGTATCACATATAAACAGCTACTTAAGTAAAAGGATTTGAGTTTTAAAATGTACTTCAAGAGTAAGAAGTAAGTGTTTAAAAATGTACTTTAGGAGTAAAAAGTAAAAGTATTTAAGTGTAAAAGTACAGATATAGATTAAAAAATGACATATTTTGTTCAACGGTAAAGATACGAATCGATTTCTTCATTTTTCTTTAGTCAGGATGTACACAGAGGAATGAAGTACTGCAGTGTTGTGTTACTTAAGTAAAAGTACAAATACACAGCTGAAAAGGTACTCAAGGAAAAGTAAAAGTATCACATATAAACAGCTACTTAAGTAAAAGGATTTGAGTTTTTAAATGTACTTTAGGAGTAAAAAGTAAAAGTATTTAAGTGTAAAAGTAAAAATATAGAAACATATTTTGTTCAACAGAAATAAAATGAATCAGTTTCTTAATTTTTATTTTTGTGTTTTTATTTTTGTTTTGAACTTTTAAACTTTATTCAGGATGTTTCCACGAACTTGGTAAAAATAACTCCCCAGATCATATGAAAAGTACTTTTACTTCTCCTATGATTTGAGGGGTTATTTTTACTTTTACTACTTTTACCGCAGTACATTTGAAAGCAGTAAAAGTACTTTATTACTTGTACTGCGTCACTGCATTTATCTTAGTTCAAGTTTATTTCTGTAGCAAATTTAAAACAACAAGCTGAACGAAGTAGCGACTGTAAAATGTACTGAAGTAAAGTACAGACACCTCAAAACTCTACTTAACTGTAGTACTTTAACACGTGTACTTCGTTCCCTTCCACGTACATTTGTTACTGCAGTTCTCTTTGTGTTTCGCCGCCATTTCAACAGGACAGAGTTTGTTTTTCTCGAGGACAAAGCCACGTGCAGGTTTAGAGTCAAACACACGATTCTGTTTAATTAAAGTTTTATTTCTTTATTTCTTCAGCCGATCAAAGTTTTTCACATAAAAGTCAAAACACAAAACATAAAAACATTTAACAGTAAACACAGGGAAAGAATAAAAACACCAGGATGTGGCTCGTGTTAAAGTTTTAAATACCAGGGAGGAGACGTGAGTTAATTATAGACGAGTTTTTTCACATTTAATTAGTAAAACTCTGGATTTTTCATGTTCTAATTATGTAAAAACAGATTTATTTACAGACTTTTGTACATAATTATTGTATTTATAAGGACCCAGGGCCGGTTCAGACTATAAGCAGACTGAGCAGCTGCTGAGGGCCCCGAGTCCAGCAGGGGGCCCCCAAGAGCTCGTACATTTATATTGAAAATGATATAATATTTAAAGTTTTATTGGACACAGGGCTGGTGAGTTTACAGCAGCTCAAATATCCCCCTCAACCGATTTGTTTTAGATTTAAAGTAGTAAAATATCTGCTGCTGCGTTTGTTTTTGAGTCGGGCAGAGGTGAGGGCAGCTCTGTGTTTACACCGGAGCGAGGACCCGACAAAATGTAAATGTAAGAAACACTGTCACCAACTGGAACACATTAAAATCCAACAGAAACAAGGAAAAAACGTCTAGAATTTCAAAAATCTCAGCCCCTTTTCTGTTGTTTTATTTTATACGTTTGTGTTCTGTTTTTGTGGCTTTAGTCGTTGTGACATTTTGGATGTTTTCAGTCTGATATAAACACAAATAATCATAAATAATTGATGGAGGTGAGTCAGAATGTTTTTAAATGTAGATAAACAACAGTTGAGCCAGGAGGGGGCCCCAGTGACAGATTCAGCCTGGGGCCCCCTGAAAGCTGGGACCGGCCCTGTGACATTTTGAGAACTTCAATTCAAAATATTTCATTGTAAATCGCTACGGCAACAGTGGTAATTTTTTCTGGAATAATATAATTTGCATATTTAATGAGTTGAGTGTTGTCCCGGGGTTTGAAGTTTTATTTTATTTAATTTTTTTATGTTTATCAAACCAAAACCTCTTGTGTTTTGTGTTTTTCTCGTCAGTAGAATGTTAAGATGCCCCTCCGCGGGTTCACCCCCCTCCTGCTCTGGATCCTTCCCGTGTGGCGAGTCCTGACGCCGGTGAACGCCCATCCTCCGCTCAGCCGCTGCCATCTGGTAAGACTCCGCCCCCTCTGTCACGCGTACAAGGCCCCGCCCCCCTCCGTCGCGTCTAAACGGCGTGAGGGGATTATTTTCGTATAGTTTTATAAAATTCAGGTTTGGGCGCAGTCAGACCGGCGTCAGAAGAGCGTTTCTTCGAAGTAATATTACTCCAGTAGAAGTACAAAGTAGTGGTCCTAGAAAGTACACAGTGAGAGTAAAAGTATTTGGGTGAACTACAATTACTACAAGTACAAGTACGAGTGACGCATTACTTCATTTTCAGATCTGTTCTAATGTCGTTTCCTCGTCACAAACAGACCTGGAGTTTTGTTTTTATTCACACGTTTAACACACAAACCTGCAGATTTAAACTGAAAACACTCTGTTCCACCTTGTGATGTCATCATGTGGTGATACAGGAAGTGCTCCTCTGTGTTTTTAAACTCCACACACCTTTATTTCTAGAAACATTTGGATCATTTCAGTCCTGGAATTGCCGATTTTACTAGTGAACTAAAGGTAAAAAGAGGAGTTATTAACTTGAAAACTCCCACTTGATGACATCACAAGGTGGAACGTCGCGTTTTGAGCTTTGGAGATGTTACAGACTAATAATAAATGAAACAAAACACAACTCCAGGTCTGTTTTTGAGGAGGAAACACCGTTAGAACATGACTTAAAGCTCCAAGAGTCAGTTTTGTGTCATATAGGACCTTGAAAGCTTCAGTGTGTAACTTTTCTGCCAAAAAATAGACTAAACTAATACCTATTTTTTATGTTTTTATTGGACTGAAACACATAGAAAAATCTGCGTCATTACTCTGAGTGGGCTCGCATCTCCACAAACTCGACTTGTAATTGGACATTTCAGGTGAATGTTCCAGAGTTTGGCTTTAACTTTACAAATGCAAACAAAACAGGTCCAGGTCTATTTTTGATGAGCATCAGAACATAATGTTAAATACCAGGGCGAGGAGGTGGGTTTTCAGTTTTCTAGACGATCTGATTCTTGCCACGTAAAGTTTGGATCCAAAAATAAAATAAAATGGAGCTCTGTGTTGTGTAAACCACGTTCAGTGTTGAGCAACGACACCAGAGGAAACTTCAGAAGTAACGCCCTTTCCTCACAAATCAGCTGACTCCATGTGGCTCCCTCTGACTCCATGTGGCTCCTCTGGCTCCTTTGGCTCTTCTGGACTGTATAAACATGGTGGAGCTGTTGCAATAAAAGTTTGACCTCCGCGTTCGTCCGTTTCCCAAAAGCTCCTCAGTTTTTGTTCCTTCTTTAAGTTCACACGTGTTTTTAGACGTGTTTTTAGACGTGTTTTTAGACGTGTTTTCAGACGTGTTTTCAGACGTGTTTTCAGACGTGTTTTTAGACGTGTTTTTAGACGTGTTTTTAGACGTGTTCCTCCATCTTAAAGTCGTATCTACAAACTGTAAACTGTTTATATCCAACTCTGCAGAGGTGGAATATAACAAAGTAAAAGTACTGCACTTAAGAAAATATTTGAGGTAGCTGTACTTTACTTCAGTATGTTTTAAACTGTATATTTTTTAGTTTTACTTGAGTACATTTTAGAGCAGTATCTGTACTTTGAACTGGAAAAGTAAAAGTATTTTTCTTATTGTGTGAGACCTGCTGAAAAAAAAAACTAAAATATACAAATAAAAACTGAAAAACAAAACGATTGATTCAGTTGTTTCTTTAAATTTCAATTCAAATCTTTATCAAAATCTCCACATTTGAAGCTTTAAAGACTCAAAATCTGTGAGAAATACTTTTACTTTTTACTCTTTAAGTACATTTTTAAACAGGTACTTTAATACTTTTACTTAAGTAGATTTTTCCAGGTGATACTTTTACTTGAGTATTTCTCGCTCTGGTGTCTGTAGACAAGTACACGACTCCACCAGGTCCACTGAGTCACAGGTCGGATCTGTGGAGAGGCGAGCCTGCTCACAGCAAAAACAGCACGTTACCAAAGTACTCATTAGTAATAAAAACACGTAACAAAATAAACATTGGTTAGATGTTATTAATGCCATACTGTGGAACATTCAAGGTCATAACACATTATTATTAAATACAACAACCAAGAAAAATGTCTTCTGTGTTTAAATAAAATGGAGAAAGTAGTAAAAATACAGAAAAAAACCATGAATCAGAGGGTGTGTCCAAGCTTTTGATTGGTTGTTGTATTTAATAATAATGTGTTATGACCTGGAATGTTCCACAGTATGGCATTAACCGCATTTATCCAACATTTATTTTGTTACGCGTGTTTTTATTACTAATGAGTACTTTGGTAACATGCTGTTTTTGCCGTGAGCAGGCTCGCCTCTCCACAGATCCGACCTGTAACTCAGTGGACCTGGTGGAGTCGTGTACTTGTTTCCATGGAGACAGACATGTTCAACTGGTATAAATGTATTTCCCCTGTATTTTATTTGTCTTAAAACAAAATGAGACGTACAGCGTTGGATGAAGTACTCAATTCTGTTACTCGAGTAAAAGTACAGACACCAGAGTAAAAAAAATACTCAAGTAAAAATCAAAGTATCACCTGGAAAATCTACTGAAGTAAAAGTATTGAAGTACCTGTTTAAAATGAGTACTTTGGTAACGTGCGTTCTTGCTTTTGCTCAGATCTGACCTGTAACTTGACCTGGTGGAGTCGTGTACTTGTTTCCATGGAGACACATATATATTAGTGTATCCGTGGCGACAGTGGCTCAGTTGGTAGAGCCTTGAAGGTGGAAAAAAACTCTGTATAAAAACGTCACCAAACCGTTTAAAATAGACAATTTGAATTTGGTTATGATTAAAAACGCTAAATTTACCCCAAACATCTCACACGTTCTTCTTCACAGATGCAGAATACGGCGGTGTGCAACGACCGCCGGCTGTCCTCCGTCCCCGCGGACCTGTCCCAAAACATCGAGGAACTCCAACTCCACCAGAACCACATCACGACACTAACGGACGACTCTCTGCGCCGCTACCCCGCGCTCAGGACGCTTAGCTTAGCCTGCAACCAGCTAACGACGATACAGTCCGCCGCCTTTCGAGACTCGCACGTGCTAACCAGTCTGAACTTCGCCAATAACAGCCTTTCCGTCGGGTTTCACGAAAGCGGCGCGGCGTTAAACGAGCTACGAACTCTACAAAGTCTAGATCTTTCCGAGAATAAATTGGACGAGGAAATGGTGGGAGTTCTGCTCGGGAATCTGACATCCGTGGAACGCCTGAACCTGTCCGGAAATGTCATCCAACGACTGGACGAAGATATATTCCGTCGTCTTCATCGTTTGACGGAGCTGGACCTGCAACGAAATTTTTTATTCGAGATCGACAACGCTTTCCACGGCAACCACAAACTCCAGAGGTTAAACTTGGCGTTCAACAGTCTCCCATGTCTCACGGACTTCCACCTGACGCAGCTGCAGGTTTTAAACGCGAGCAACAATCTCATCGACTGGTTTATTTCGAGACAAGACGTTAACGAAACTTTCCAATTAGAAACGTTGGATCTGTCTCATAACAACCTTCTGTTTTTCCCGTTTCTCCCGACCCGTAGCCATTTGCAAAACCTGTACCTGTCCGATAATCGTTTAAGTTTTTACGAACACTTGGACAACTCCACGAACCCGAACATCACCACTACTGTCGAGTTTTACAATCTGAAAAACTACGCCGCCAACGTCACGGCACAACTGTGGCAGGAGGATCTTCACGGGGACGTTTCTTCTTTGCTAATTTTAGATCTAAGAGGAAATCATGTGACGTACTTCCCGCAAGGATTTATTCAAAAAATGCCGCTTTTGTCCAGACTCAAAATGTCCGTTAACTGTCTGGAGAAACTGAACTTCACTTCGGAGCGGTTTTCCGGGAGCTTGTACGAACTAGACGTTAGCCGGAATGAGCTAAACCACGTACAAGCAAGTGACGACGATTTGAGGACGCTTGGGAATCTGACGTATTTTAATCTGAGCCAGAATAATCTCAGTTTTCTTCCGACGAGGTTATTCCCGTCTTTGCTAAACCTCAGGTCGGTGGATCTGAGCTATAACGACATCGACGTTTGCGTTGAGGAGCCTGTGAATAACTTCTCCCGTTGCGTCGACTGGAAAGACGTAAGAAACTTAAAACAGCTTTATCTAAAAAGCTGCAACATCAAAAATATTCCTAACTCTGCGTTTTCAGGAATGTCGCTTACGCATTTGGAACTGTCGGAAAATCCAGGTTTGAACGTGGAACAATCGCTCCAAACTCTATGGACGACGTTACAACACCTGGGTTTGGGAAACACGAAAATCCAAAACTTTGACTTTTCAGAATTCCAAAGTTTGAAATCCCTGAACATCTCGAGCAACTCTCTTTCCCAATTCCCAACTTCACTTCGGCAAATCGGGCTTAAAAGTCTGGATTTGAGAGACAACGTTTTATCGACCATCCCGGCGGACCAGGCTGGAGCGCTAGCAACGACTCTTACGACGGTTTACCTCACGGGGAATTCGTTTAACTGCTGCCAAACGGAATGGTTCAGGACTTTTGAAAAACAAGAGACACTGAACATAGCGGATAAATCGGATATCAAATGTGTAGATTTTTTCCGCAGGACTCATTTTGTGGAGAGGTTTGACCCGTCGTTGTGTTTCGTCCAGACAGAGCCGTTGTTCTGGTACATCGTGTTGTTCGTGCCGGTTTGCGTGTCGTTCGTGGGAATTTCTGTCATTCTTCTGCTCACGGTGAAGCCGAAAGTGTTAGAAAACTCCATTAAGAAGAAGTGTTTGAAACCCACTCCGTACTAGAACTTTATAAACAAAACAAAAACACTGGATTTATGTCACTGTGTCTGAAAGTTGCGGGTTCAAACCATAGACTGTAGCTACGGTTAGCCGCTACAACTGCTAGCTCATCCAGGCTAGCAGTTATAGCGGCGAATCTGGAGCTTTCTGACTTCCGACCGCGAGTATCATAGCAACCAAAGAGCCAATCCGGAGCGAGGCTGTTGAAGGTAACGCCTCTTCCCTGCCGCACTGATGATTTAGCAGAGAGTGGGCCCTTAGCAACGCTGTCAATCAAACCTGTTGCTAACGCTAACAGGAGCGACCTCGGGGAAAGAAGGACCTGATTTGTCTGTTATTAATGTTCAGATCTTGATTTACAGACACACTTTAGCAACGTCTATTTATATAAACACTGGTCCCTCGTTTATCGCGGGGGTCACGTTCTAAAAATAACCCGCAATAAACGTAATCTGTGAAGTATCGTCTTTATTTTTTACATTATTCTCTCTGTTTTTGTCTGTAAAACCCCTCACCACACACTTTATACACTTTTCTCACACAGGCGTTAACATTTTCTCACATTTCTCTCTCGTTTAAACTCTCTCAAAGTTCAAACCTTCGTAGGCGTCTTTGTCGGTACAGAACGTTTCATCGACATTGTGGGTTTTGTCGGGGAGAAAACAAATCGCAAACGTACAGCACTTCAGAGTCACACTGAGATCCAACGTTTATGTAAATTTGTCTGAACACATTCTGTACTGGACAGGAGACACGGCACGGAGGAGACTGATGGACAATGGTCTACAGTCCAACAGCCAATCAGGACGCACGACACAATGGTCTACAGTCCAACAGCCAATCAGGACGCACGACACAATGGTCTACAGTCCAACAGCCAATCAGGACGCACGACACAATGGTCTACAGTCCAACAGCCAATCAGGACGCACGACACAATGGTCTACAGTCCAACAGCCAATCAGGACGCACGACACAATGGTCTACAGTCCAACAGCCAATCAGGACGCACGACACAATGGTCTACAGTCCAACAGCCAATCAGGACGCACGACACAATGGTCTACAGTCCAACAGCCAATCAGGACGCACGACACAATGGTCTACAGTCCAACAGCCAATCAGGACGCACGACACAATGGTCTACAGTCCAACAGCCAATCAGGACGCACGACACAATGGTCTACAGTCCAACAGCCAATCAGGACGCACGACACAATGGTCTACAGTCCAACAGCCAATCAGGACGCACGACACAATGGTCTACAGTCCAACAGCCAATCAGGACGCAGGACACAATCCACGTTCAGGCAATGTAAAAAAAAAAACGTGTAAAACTGCACAAAAAAATGGGCGAGACAGAGAAATGTGAACCGTGACGTCACTACAGTCTATGGTTCAAATCCCGCACACTGTTGTTGTGTCTTTGGGCAAGTGCGTGTGTGACTTTTTGTTCTTTTCTTTGTCATCTCGTGTACATTTTGTGAATCGATAAAAGATGTGAAACGATCGTCAGTGTCTCTGTGGCACATGATTAAATTAAATTATTAACTTTAACGAGTCATTTCCTGTTAAACTTGTGTCGTCCTGTTTCTTTGAGCCGGTCCCAAACCTCGATAAACGGTCAATCCCAACTTTAAATGCTTTTTGATTTTGTGGCTCAGCAGGTAGAGCCGATTCCCTTCTCCTGATGAGTATTATCACTGTGTCCTTGAGCAAGACACTCCGATAACACAACACTGCCCATGGAATATGAGGAGTTTGGGAGATTTAACGCAAAGAAAAAGCAACTTTTGGCTTTTGTTTTGATATGAATTTCCTGCGTATAAACTTTATGTACATTTTATAATTTCTCAACTCCAAACCACAAACCACGAGCTCTGATTAACGAGATGAGGCTGCGGAGCGTTTACGAAAGACGTCACAACGATTACACCAAGTACTTTCTTAAACAGGTACTTAAACACGTACTTTTTACACTTAAGGTACATTTTTAAACACTTTTTACACTTAAAGTACATTTTAGAATTTAAATCCTTTTACTTAAGTGGCTGTTTTCATGAGATACTTTTATTTTAGTACCTTTTCAGCTGTGTATTTGTACTTTTACTTAAGTTACACAACACTGCAGTACTTCATTCCTCTGTGTACATCCTGACTAAAGAAAAATGAAGAAATCGATTCGTATCTTTACTGTTGAACAAAATATGTCATTTTTTAATCTATATCTGTACTTTTACACTTAAATACTTTTACTTTTGACTCCTAAAGTACATTTTTAAACACTTACTTCTTACTCTTGAAGTACATTTTAAAACTCAAATCCTTTTACTTAAGTAGCTGTTTTCATGCGATACTTTTACTTTTACTTTAGTACCTTTTCAGCTGTGTATTTGTACTTTTACTTAAGTAACACAACACTGCAGTACTTCATTCCTCTGTGTACATCCTGACTAAAGTTTTTGAGCTTCAAGCAAAAATAAAAACACAAAATTCAAAGGAAAAATGAATAAATATCATTACATTTACACTTTTTACTCTTAAAGTACATTTTTAAACAGGTTCTTAAACACTTTTACTTAAGTAGATTAGTCCATGTAGTACTTTTACCGCTGTATTTGTACTTTTTTTTACTTCTTGCTGAGTTGCCATTTGCCACAAAACACCAAAATCGTCCCAGATAAGCAAAAATCTGCGAGACTTTTACTTTAGTACCTTTTCAGCTGTGTATTTGTACTTTTACTTAAGTAACACAACACTTGAGTACTTCAGACTTTTCCAGTTCAAGTTTCCACTTCTAGCAAAAATAAAAACACAAAATTCAAAAGAAAAATGCAGAAACTGATTTGTTTTGTTACTGATTTAAAATGACACATATTTTGTTCAACAATATCTCTACACTTAAATACTTTTACACTTAAATACTTTTACACTTAAATACTTTTACACTTAAATACTTTTACACTTTACTCTTAAAGTAGCTCCTTAAACACGTAGTTCAACTCTTATGTTTTACTCTTAAAGTCCATTTTAAAACTCAAATCCTTTTTCTTAAGTAGCTGTTTTTCATGTGATACTTTTACCTTGTCACCTGTGTATTTGTACTTTTACTTAAGTACAAACCCCTTGAGTACTTCTCTTCATTCACAGTTTGTTGGGGTTTGACTGTGGCCGTCCTGAGATGCAGAAGTGAAGTGATGCAAGTCGTCGCTATAAGCAGCAAAGGAAATATGAAATTTCCTGTTTTGCTCAGACGCTGCAACTGCCCAGTTCACAATTTGAAAAGGGGCGGGGCCTGCGGTTTTGCTCCCATCGAGACGCCGACTCGAGCAACGGGTTCGACCAAACTGGATCTAAAAAACTGAGATCTGTTTGTGTTTGTGCAGAAAGAGACGAGAGAAAGAGATTAGAGATGTTACTGTGTGTGTGTGTGTGTGTGTGTGTGTGTGAGGCTTAACCAAAACGCAACCAAAATACCGCTGTGGTGATGAGAAAGGGTCATGGCGGTCGGGACGCAGCAGAGTCAGTGCAAAAAAAAACAAAACAATCAGTATAAATGAAAAACGACAGAAAGACGGAGCGACGGGAGGATCCTGTCGGTTTGTTTGAGTTCGAGTTCTGACGTTGTGGTTTTGTCGCTTTAGTTTCATGTTTACGAGTAAAAAAACACCTCAGAATCACACGCCGCCTCGACACGCCGGAGTTTCCTTGACAGCAGATCTGTTTAAGTCACAAACGTTCTACGACGGTTTATATAATCCTACTGTTTTCTGGGTTTGGAGACAGAATATAAACTTTTCTGTTGTGAATTCTACATTAAAACCTTCATCCGTTTAATCCGTGTTTATATTGAATTTTGGAAGTGATTCAGACTTTTTTTTTTCTTAGTTCACTCAAATTTTTGTCATAATTTTGGCTCAAAATGTGTCGTCTTGGTCAAAAGCTGAAGAGGCAGATTTAAACTTCGCTGACGCAAGAACAAACTTTTTATTCTGAGCGACAAAGAGGAAATTATTTTGATTATTCTGTCAAATCATAAACTGTTTAAAGAAGCGACTGAGTGACGTCGGCTCAGCTTCAGCTCCAGATGAAGCTCAACGAGGCTCGAGGTGGAGAGAGAGAGAGAGAGAGAGAGTGAGTCATAGCAACGAAAGAGCCAATCAGGAGCAAGGATGTGGAAGGTCACGCCCCCTCCTGTTCAGACGCTGGTTTAACAGAGAGCGGGCGCTTAGCAACGCGTCAATCAAACCTGGTGATAACACTTTGTCTCTCCTTGTCTCTTTCTCTTTGTCTCTCTTTCTTTCTCTCTATCTCTCTCTGTCTTTGTCTCTCTTTGTCTCTGTCTCTCTCCTTGTCTCTCTTTCTCTGTCTCTCCTTGTTTCTCTCTCTTTGTTTGTCTCTCTCTCTCTCTGTTAATTTCTCTTTGTTTCTCTCTCTCCTTGTCTCTCTTTCTCTTTGTCTCTTTCTTTCTGTCTGTTTCTCTCTTTGTCTGTCTTTCTCTCCTTGTTTCTCTCTCTTTGTCTCTTTCTCTCTTTCGCTGTCTCTCTGATTCTCTCTTTGTCTCTCTCCTTGTCTCTCTCTTTCTCTTTGTCTCTCTCTGTGTGGCTGTTTCTGTCTTTCTCTCTCTCTCTCCTTGTTTTTCTCTCTTTGGTTCTCTCTCTCCTTGTCGCTCTCTCTCTGTTTCTTTCTTTGTCTCTGTCCATCTTTCTCTCCTTGTCTCTCTCTTTCTCTGTCTCTCCTTGTTTCTCTCTCTTTGTTTGTCTCTCTCTCTCTCTCTCTGTTTCTTTCTCTTTGTCTCTCTCTTTCTCTCCTTGTCTCTCTCTCTCTTTGTCTCTCTCTTTGTTTCTCTCTCTATGAAAGAAGGACCTGATTTGTCTGTTATTAATGTTCATATCTTGATTTACAGACACAATAGTGAAATAAAAACCCCAGGATCATGTAGAGGGTTAATACGAACATTTAAGACCAGAATTCTTCCGTACAGACAGAGGGGGCGCTGTTTTTAGCAGGTTTAGCTTTGTCCATTTATAGAAACATCTTTGGATCAAAAAAGTTCATAACTTAATCAAAATACAAATTAAAAGTGTAAATGCAGCTTTTGGAATAATGTTACTCTGTGTTTGTGCAGAAGAAAAACACTTAAAGACAAAGGGTTAAAGGTCACTCTGTGGTCACTACCTGCTCGTCTCTATGACGATGTCGTTGCTTTGCCTGGAATGTTCCGCTGTAACATGTGACACGTTTTTCTAAAGAGATAAATTCAGTGTCGGACTGTGGAACATTCACACAATCATCTGACAAACACAGACACGTGCGGCCGGACGAGCCTTTTTATTTTATATTTCATTTCAAAACTGTTAAACGTCACATCTGATTTAAGCCGCGTTTAACAGAAAGGTCAAAGAAAGAGGAAGTGTCGTTTCTCAGGCCTGAAGCATCCGCTGTGTGAAAAAAAACACTTTACTCTGAGTGTCCAGAAAACTACAGCTCAAAAAGTGACAGACGCGAGACACGAGACACGAGACGTGAGACACGAGACGTGAGACGTGAGACGTGAGACGTGAGACGTGAGACGTGAGACACCTCCGGACTGTTTCACATCGAGTCACGATGTTACTGATGCTGTTTGAACGTCTGAACTACAGACTGTTTAAATAAATGGACAGAACTAAAGCAACGAGCGCGTTTCAAATAGACGCCGTCGACTCTGGCTCCAATTCAGTTTCTATTGAAAAAACTGTGTCCTCTCTCTGTCTCTGCTGCTTCAGACTCATTCTGGTCTTAAATGTTCGTATTAACCCTCTACATGATCCTGGGGTTTTTATTTCACTATTGTGTCTGTAAATCCAGATCTGAACATTAATAACAGACAAATCAGGTCCTTCTTTTCTAGCGGTCGCACCGTTAGCGTTAGCAACAGGTTTGATTGACATGTGATTTAAACGTGTGCTCTTTATGGCTCCTCTTTATCTGAGGGAATGTGAGGTCAGAGGTCAGCTGTGCCCAAAGCCAGACTCAAGACCAGACCATGGAACAGCGCCCTCTGCCTGTCAGATCTGACTTATCCCGTCGTGTTTTATATATTTATTAACACTTTGGTTCAGCTCAAGTTGTTTTAAACGCGCTGTAGAAATAAACTTGAATTAAAAATCTGCACAGATCATCACAGACTGAAGGAAAAACACCCGTCCTTTCACCCGTCCGTGTCCCTCGGTCGTCCACGTCTGATCCGTCGTAAAACCCAAAGGTCAAATCTATAAAATGGACAGAACGTTGTAGAAGTGAAGACGTTTTGACACGAGTTTGAACTGTTTTTAGATCAGTGTGAGCCCCGAGCCCCACCTCAGCGTCTGTGTGGTTTTACACAAATAAACACAGAGCAGATACAGCAGCGTGAACCCACCGTGTCACGGGTCCAAATATTTCCACAGAAGCTCAAGTTGTTTTAAATAGTCGTCTTAAAGGTTCCGTATTAGGTCATTTCTCTAATGTTGTTTCCTCGTCGCACACAGACCTGGAGTTGTGTTTTTTTGTTTCATTCACACACGTTTAACAAACAAACCTGCAGATTTAGGCTGAGTTCTTCTCTCAAACTGAAAAAAACACTCTGTTCCACCTTGTGATGTCATCGTGTGGTGATACAGGAAGTGCTCCACTGTGTTTTTAAACTCCACACACCTTCATTTATAGAATCATTTGGATCATTTCAGTCCTGGAGTTGTCTCTTATCTCGACTGAACTAAAGGTAAAAGGAGGAGTTAACATGAAAACTACCACTTGATGACATCACAAGGTGGAACAGAGCGTTTTGAGCTTTGTAGATGTTACAGACTAATAATAAATGAAACAAAACACAACTCCAGGTCTGTTTTTGAGGAGGAAACAACGTTATAACATGGATTAAAGCTACAAGAGTCAGTTTTGTGTCATATTGGAGCTTTAAATTGGCATCTGTCTCCATGGCGACAGTGTAGCCACCGAGCCAAGTTCCAAGGTCAGGTCTGTGGAGAGGCAATCCATCTCACAGTATGAACGCATGTGTTCACGGTGTTTTTATCAATAAATCTGCCTGCGACTGAACAAAGACGGAGAAGGTCAATGCCATACTGTGGAACATTATGACATCTCCATGGAGACAAGAACGTTTTAAAGGTCCTATATTACGGAAAATTGACTCTTGTAGCTTTAATCCATGTTAGAATGTTGTTAGTGCATCAAAAACAGACCTGGACATGTGTTTTGTTTCATTCACATGTTTGAGTCACTTTATTATTAGTCTGTGACATCAACAAAGATCAAAACGCTCTGTTCCACCTTGTGATGTCATCAAGTGGTAGTTTTCAAGTGAACAGCGACTTTTATCTTTAGTTCAGTCAAGATAAGTGACAACTCCAGGACTGAAATGATCCAGATGATTCTATAAATGAAGGTGTGTGGAGTTTAAAAACACAGTGGAGCACTTCCTGTATCACCACATGATGACATCACAAGGTGGAACAGAGTGTTTTCAGCCTAAATCTGCAGGTTTGTGTGTTAAACATGTGAGAATGAAACAAAACACAACTCCAGGTCTGTGTGTGACAAGAAACATTAGAAAATGGATTAAAGCTACAAGTCATTTATATTTTAGCTAAATTAGTAAAAAGTTAATAAATTATAATTGTTAATCAGACAAAATAAAGAGGAAAAAGAACAAGGCTGTAAACTTTCAACATGGAAAACTAGTGCCACCTACTGACACTTTATGAAAACAACAAGCACAAAAGAAACAGTCGGAAAGCAAACGGACACTTTTTATTTTAGTATAATATATATTTTCATGTTTACATTTTAAAGTCTGTGGAATAAAAGATGGACCCATGAAAACTTTGGATCTTTGAAACGTCGGGATTAGTAAAACAAAACAAAACACATGAAACTGTCCGAATTACAGGCCCTCGGATTTATCTATTTAATGTCAATAAATGGTTCCAGTGGTGAATAATTTAAGATGTTACAGTTACATTAAAGTGAATCGAGTTTGGATCGATCTGATCTGATATCGGCCCAGAAAGTCTCAGAATGTTTGAATTTTTATTTACACTGAGCTGTCGTCGTAACTTAAATAAAACAGCTGCATGTGGATCAGTTTTGTGTTACATTAATCTCGTTTTGAGGAAATAAATGTGTTTCAGTCTCTGCTCTGGTATCGGTTGTTATCGAGAATCGGCAGATGCTTAAAGCTAAGTATCGAAATTGGTATCGGATCTGAAAACGCTGAATCGATGCTTCCGTAATTTTGAAGCTCTGGTTTAGGCAGGAGGCACTTCATGGTCACACTTCTGTATAATACGATGCCTTCAGTTCTTCATTATCAGTTCAGTCTAATCCAGGGGTGTCCAAACTGTGGCCCAGGGGCCAAATGCGGCCCTCAGACCGATTTTTATTGGTCCAGTTGATCATAATCAGTATTTTTTACGGCAAATTTGAGTCTTACCAATCCAAACTAAATAACATCACACTGCATTTTCAGACATAATATTAATATTTCAAGCCTTATTTAAGGTATAATGTCAAAACTGTTAAATGCACCGTCTGAATTATCCGCTGTGTTGACCCTGGTCTGTGGCCTCTGTGTCGAATATTTTTAAATATATGGCCCTCGGTGAAGAGTTTGAGCACCCCAGGTCTAATCTTTATCAACAAAGATTCAGGCTTCAGGAAACTACTTAATTAAAGGCTTTGGGCTTTAACGTCCTGAATAAGCCTGAATGGTTCTTTAAAAAAACTATTTAAAACTAATTAAGGTACAGTTATTACCACAGACTGTATAAAGAAGTGACTGAGTGAGTGAGACGTCACCCACAGCTTCAGCTCCAAATGAAGCTCATCGAGGCTCGAGCACGAGGATCATAGCGACTAAAGAGCCAATCAGGAGCGAGGCTGTTGAAGGTAACGCCCCCTGTCTGTTATTAATGTTCATATCTTGATTTACAGACACAATAGTGAAATAAAAACCCCAGGATCATGTAGAGGGTTAATACGAACATTTAAGACCAAAATGACCAAGTGAACTGGAGCCAGAGTCGATGGAGACGGAAGTGCGTCCATGATCACTTCCTGTTTGAAACACGGCAGCTAGCGCAATAGCAATGTCCATTTCTTTCTACAGTCTGTGGTTTTACAAAGTGTTCAGATTTCTCGTCCTAAGCCGTTTTCAAATACTGTTTAGTGGAAAAGCAAAGGCCCTGTACATGATCAGGGAAATAAAGTCAAACTGCTACTACAGCACCAAGAAGAACACACATAAGACTTAAACGAAGCGCTTTAAAATATTCTCACTGCAGAAATATTCAAGACGCAGTGAAGAAAAACTATTGATAAAAGCCCAGGCCGTCTGAGATGCACTGTAAACAAAGGCAGGTTTAAAATAAGAGTTTGGGAAGATCACACAACGATTGTATGGCATCAAATACAAAAGGCACGTCTCAATTCATTCACAAACACTAGAGGGCGGTGTTCATCTGCCCGTCCTATGGTTGAATTCAGTCCAGAGTAAGAGTTAAAATAGCACCCCCTTGAGGAGTTGGAGGAAATGTCTGGAGAAGGTGCAGCACAGCATTATAAATATGAGATACAGACACAGATGGTTTTAGAGGGAGTTTAGTTGAGCAGCTCCAGGTACGTGATGGGGACTTTTCCTTTCTGACTGCCCCGCTCTCCCATCAGCCAATCAGAGTCCATGCCCGGGACGCTGCTCACCGCGATCACCTGCACGACAGACAAACGAGGGGTTAACGTAAAGCTGAGGAGCGAGAAGGAGATGACAGCTGTACCGGGACATTTTTAGACATTTTAAAACTCAAAATGTTGAAAATAAAACCCACGAGTAACAAAGTTCGCTCTTGTATTATCAGGAACATGTCGAGATGCAAAAAGGGACAGGTTAAAGGTGCAATGTGTAACTTTTCTAGTGCTTGCCAATTGTTTATGTCCACAGAGATGTTCCATAGTGAACCGTTTAAATCAATCGCACCGCCAACCTGGATCTGACTGCTCAACAAATTTATGTTTATTATGTTTATTTATGTGAAATACAAGAGGAAAACGCACATTTAATTCTCACAACGGCCATTTTCGACGTGTCTGACCTGGTTCATAGACTGTTTATTTAAATGGATGTAGCTAACCTGCTAGCCGCCGTGCTCCAAACAGGAAGTGATCACGGCGCACTTTCGGCTCCATCGACTATAACTGCGTCTGTCAAACTCATTTTGGTCTTAAATGTTCGTATTAACCCTCTACATGATCCTGGGGTTTTTTACTTATTTTCAGTTTATTTTTTTTATTTTTATTTTTTGTTATTTTGAATTTTTTTATTTTATTTTATTTTTTTTTACTTTTTTGTTATTTTGAGGGTTTTTTGTTTTGTTTGTTTTTTAGTTATTTTGAGATTATATTTTGTTTTTTGTGTCCCCTCTCTCTGTCTCTGCTGCTTCAGACTCATTCTGGTCTTAAATGTTCGTATTAACCCTCTACATGATCCTGGGGTTTTTATTTCACTATTGTGTCTGTAAATCAAGATATGAACATTAATAACAGACAAATCAGGTCCTTAGCAACAGGTTTGATTGACAGCGTTGCTAAGCGCCTGCTCCCTGTTAAACCAGAGGTGCGGGTGGTGAGGGGCCTTAACTTCAACAGCCTCACTCCTGATTGGCTCTTTGGTTGCTATGATACTCGCGGTCGGAAATCCAAATATGCAATTCAGCTCCAGATTAGCCGCTATAACGGCTCTGGCCTCGATGAGCTTCATTTGACGCTGTGGGCGACGTCACGCTCGCTCCGTCACTTCTTCAGTCTACGGTCTGGTCGTGCTTTTGCTCTTTTTCCATTTAAACGCAGACTTGTGCCGCTGAGTCCGGCACATTCAGCAGTTGCCTGGTTTAGAATAAGTTGTGAAATTGATTTCTCAGCAGAGTACAGCAGCTGACTCACTACAGTGCGGCCTGGAAAAAGCCCCTAAACATGAGGTAATGCTGCTTCACTCCTAGGCCACCACAGAATGCGAATCGCCAGTTCATGCGATTCCAAGAAGGGGCGGGGCCTAAGTTTCCATCAATGGAGCGTTCTGTGCAGAAACTGTTCCAGCGTCACGCACATCTGAGCTTTAGCACTTGGTCTGAAACAGCACAGAACAGCATTTGCTATGGAAATACATCCAACTTTAAAAAAAACCCACTGGACAAACGTTATAATCTTTAAAATGTCAGAGATACAGCAAAGTGCAAAACATTTAAGAGACAAATTTCCATTAAAAAGGCGGGTTTTTTTTAGCAAATCTTTGTTTTATAAATAGTTTGAGCTCAGTCTACCCTCACCAGGTCAGGATTAAAAGAAAAAGGTCTGTTTTTAGTGGTGTCCGAATGTCGTTGGTGAAAAAGTAGTGCACTCAAAGTTTCCCACAATGCACCTTGAAGAGCATCAGTGGTCACTAGAGCGGTCAATATAGACCACAATGCATCGCAAGAGTTGGAAAAACAACACAAATGAGTGAAGCAGATAGACGCGCTGGTTTATCTCACTGTTGATCCTGATTATGAATAAAACGCTCTTTATTACACCGTGGCTATGTAAAGGCGTAGCATTCGCTCTTTGAACAGCTTAAGCTAAGGTAAGTGGCATCATTTCCACATCTCCGATTTAATGCGGGGTCAGGAGCTGGGGGAGACAATCAGACAGAGCCCATGTATTTCCTTTCAAAATCACAGACGTTCCTTTACAGTAACGAGCCGTAATCATCAATATTATTAGAAAACTTGGAATAAAAACTGATCATGTGTTACAAATAAACTAAAATCACCTCGTCGGCGAGCAGAGAGAGCTCGCTGCTGCTGGCCGCATCGTAGTCGTACAGGACTCGGGCTTTACGGCTGCCGCTGGAGCCGCGCAGTTCGTGGAAGCCTCCAGAGGGGGCAGAGTTTCCACGACTCGGGTTCGGCAGAGAGGCGGACACCGGGATCGTCGGCACAGAAATACTACTGGCCCCGGCCGACACAGAAGACTGGTTGTTGTTGGAGAAAGACGAGGGGAAACTAGAAACAGGGAAATGGTGTGAAATTATGTAAAAGACATTTAAGAGACTCATTTATGAAACACGACGATCCTATGACCTTTGAACTCTGATCTATTTGTTTTCATTAAAGCGACTGTTTGAATATTCACTGTGTGTTTTCTATCAGTATTTTATATTAAGTAAATGAACATGCATTGTCAAAATATGAAACTTTTTATCAAAGACTGGAGAAGTGAAATGTTCATGTTCTAATGTGTAACTTGACGTCCATTTTGAATCACCTGCCGAGCTGTTTCTGCAGGTCGACCATGTACTGGTAACACTGGGCGTAGTACGTGGTCTGAGCCTCCACAAAGTCGTTCAAACAGCGAAGGTGATGAGCCTGAAAAACACAGCACAAGTTCAGCTTTGTCACAGAACCATAGACCATAAACTGTGTCCCTGTCTCTGTACCTGCTGCTGTCAGACTCGTCATTTTGGTCTTAAATGTTCGTATTAACATTTAAGACCAAAATGACGAGGTCGCTCTTGTTAGCGTTAGCAACAGGTTTGATTGACATCCACTCTGTGCTAAACCAGCGGTGTGGGTGAGAATGGGCATTAAATTCAAAAGCCTCACTCTGGATTGGCTCTTTGGTTGCTATGATACTCGTGGTCAGAATTCCAAATATGGAACTCAACTCCAAATTCGCCGCTATAACCGCTCCAGCCTCGACGAGCTTCATTTGTGGGTGACGTCACACTCACTTAGTCCACGTCTTTATACAGACTATGCACAGAATGTAAAACGTTTAAGTAATTTTAAGCCTTTTATCATTTAAATAAATGTATATATGGCACATAAATAAATGTAGCTTTGCTCTGTGTTGTGTTCGTCCATGTTCCACGTACATGAGTGCTGCTGACTCCTTCCAGCAGGAGTCTGGTGATCTCCGCCTGTCGATCAAACTCACTCTGTGTCATCCTCAGCTCCTGCTCAGCCTAAACACAAACACACAGAAAAGCGTGTTATTATGTCCCCATTATACATAATAAACAGAACAGTGTGTGGTATTAATGAACAAACCAGGAAATCATCAAATCTGTGGTGAATTCATTCTCTTTTCTTAACAATAAAAGTACAGCTGGTTAATGTCAGCGTGAGTCCAGACCTGGCCTAAGGAGCCGTGCCCTTTCTGTCGTTCTCTGCACTACATGTTGGGCTGGATGACTCTGGACTAAATATCAGCTCAAAGTTTATATTAAGAACTGGCTGGATGAGTCTGTATGTTAAAGATGGAGCAGACACACACAGACGAGGAGGAACAGAGCAGAGGTCTGACTGGGTATGTCATTTTGAAAACCAGCTGATATCTAGTGATTTTAGTTTTAAAATAAAGAATACGAAGAAGTGCTAAACTAATACAAGAATCCTCATATTTCAGAACATCATTTTACTTGGTTTTATACATATACACATACAAACGGCATATTTTTACTTAGATTACCCTGCAGATTTAGGCTGAGTTCTTCTGTCAAACTGAAAACACTCTGTTCCACCTTGTGATGTCATCAAGTGGTGATACAGGAAGTGCTCCACTGTGTTTTTAAACTCCACACACCTTCATTTCTAGAATCATTTGGATCATTTCAGTCCTGGAGTTGTCTCTTATCTCGACTGAACTAAAGGTAAAAGGAGCTGTTCACTTGAAAACGAACACTTGATGACATCACAAGGTGGAACGCCGCATTTTGAGCTTTGCAGATGTGACAGACGAATAATAAAGTGCGACTCAAACATGTGTGAATGAAACAAAACACAACTCCAGGTCTGTTTTTGAGGCAGAAACAACATTAGAACATGGATTAAACCTACAACAATCAGGTTTGTTTAATATTTATAGTATTTTAAATAACTGCAGTATTTCTAATTTCCTAACTGGACCATTCAAATTTCTGTTTTAACACTCCCTTGATGTTGCAGCTCATATCATAAGATTCAGTTTGGTCAATGAGTGTGTATTTTAAAAAAACAAAACAAAATGGCTGCCACATTCCACTCACCTCGGTCACTTCCTCCGCTCACATCTGCAGCTTAGAGTTTTAAAAACAGTGACACAGAGGTTAGACGTGCAGCTGCCCCAGCACAAAGCAAAGAGCCAAAAACACACAGCCAAAGACACACAGCCAAAGACACACAGCCAAAAACACACAGCCAAAGACACACAGCCAACAACACACAGCCAAAGACACACAGCCAAAGACACACACAGCCAAAAACACACAGCCAAAGACACACAGCCAACACTCAAAAGAATTTCCACACTTTCACATTACACAACTGTCCTTTCTTTATTTATACAAGGGACCCCGATGAGAGGGCGCCCTGTGTAAAATACAACACACACAAGTGCACAAGTCCATAGAAAACATAAAAAACAGGAGCAGGTGTGTGTGTTAAACTGTGTGACCAGTTTATTCATTTGCGATTGTGGGACCCAAGTTTCCAGTTTTTGATCTTGAAATATAATAACATTTTTGTGGAGCAAACTGAACCAAGATCCCTTTGTCCGTCTCAGTCCTGGTGCGGCTCGTCCTTGTGCCGTCGTGTGATCTGGGACTAAATGTTCCCGTATCGATGAGTTTACATGAGCTCGAGTATCTCAGTAATGAGCCTTATCCTGGTAATGAGCTGGATTATTTCAGTTATGAGTTGGATTATTTCAGTTATGAGTTGGATTATTTCAGTTATGAGTTGGATTATTTCAGTTATGAGTTGGATTATTTCAATTACGAGTTGGATTATTTCAATTATGAGTTGGATTATTTCAGTTATGAGTTGGATTATTTCGGTTATGAGTTGGATTATTTCGGTTATGAGTTGGATTATTTCGGTTATGAGTTGGATTATTTCGGTTATGAGCTCGAGTATCTCCGTTTTAAGATCGAGTAGCCCGGTAATGAGCTCAAGAATCTCAGTCATGATCTTGAGTATCCCAGTGGGCGTGTCGCAGTGGGCGTGTCGCAGTGGGCGTGTCGCAGTGGGCGTGTCACAGTGGGCGTGTCACAGTGGGCGTGTCACAGTGGGCGTGTCACAGTGGGCGTGTCACAGTGGGCGTGTCACAGTGGGCGTGTCAGCCTGTTTTTAATAACATAGAAACTCAATGTTACGTTTACATAGAGACTCATAAAACTCGATCATAACGGTCACGGCGCTCGCACTCGTGTAAACGCGCTCCCTGGGTCGTCCCTTATAAATACATTTATACAGTTGTTTTCTTCAGACAGCGATGGCCGACCTACTTCTGTGTGAGTGAACGGCGATGGTTTTAAACGCATCACCTGTTATGAAACAAAGAGTCTGAATATTTCAAAGCAGAAGCTGAAGTCTGTGTGTTTGTTGTATCTCCATGATCCAACACCTGCCTCGACAATCACTAAATCGGCTTCTCCTTCAGTTTATGAAGCTGGAGCAGTATTTTTGGGGTTAATATTTACTTTTTCTTTACATTACTGGGACATTTTTGGTTGTTTTTGGCTGTATGATCAGATTTAAACTCTAAAAGATTAGCTTCCATAAAGGCCTATCTCGATAACACATTCTGAAGTTCAATATATCGCTGAAGTAAATATAGACGATAAACGATAAAATTGAAACTGACACGAAAACCCAAGAGCAGATTAAACCACAAAAACTATTATAAATCTACAGTATTGTTAAAAAATCATGAGCTGCAAGAAATAAACAGCAGAGGGAAACACTTTAGTCGTTAGTTTGAGTCTGGAATGAGACGGACAAGTTATTTTTTCAAACTTTTAGGACTTGAATCCACAGACTGTATAAAAAAGTGGACTGAGTGAGTGCGACGCCACCCACGGCGTAAAGAAGTCGCGTTATTAATGTTCATATCTTGATTTACAGACAAAATAGTGAAATCGTAGTGAGTTGATGCTTAAATCTTATCATAAAAAACAAAAAAAATAACCAAAAATGTCTCGGTAATGCAAAGAAAAAGTACATACGATGAATATTGACCCCAAAAATACTGTTCCAGCTTTGAAATACTGAAGTGATTGTAGTGACAGACCCGGTTGAAGTAACTGAAGCTCATACAAAACCAGCGCTGGTCTCGGAGCCGAAAAACCGCAGCTGCATTGGTGAAATTTTTCCATGTCTCGGTTAAGTTAATGTGTTTTCATTGTTAAATTGTCAAAGCTCACTACAAAACCCTCCGTGTGTTCACAAGTCTCTATAAACGCACAGCTGTTAACACGCGGAAAAGTTTAATAGAATAATAATTTTGAAGTGAGGGAATGATGTCGCTCAGCAGATCTCGGAGGGAGGGGGAAAATTACACTCAAACGGTTTCAAATTACGTCTGAAAAATAGGTTTGTTGTGATGTGAGCTGTACATTTATTTTACAGAGCGCTCAGGACTGGCCCCGACTCAACAACAACATTAATAATGAGAAGTTTAAATCCATTTTACAGGCCATTTGGAAAACAAATGGGCTTAAAAAGATTTGACACAGAAAAACGTTTGAGAACAAAAGTAATTAATGAAAACAGGGATTGGGATTTACGGGAATGTGGTCTCAGATTCCCAAATTTTCCAGGTAATTACCAATGTCTTTAGAGGCTTCACTTTACACTCACGTTACACCTCGAGCACGAAGGTTTGGACGTGGAAAAGAAACGAGTCACAGGGTTTAAAATGAGCCTGGATAAAACTAGAGACGAGAGATGCACGTTTTAACAAATCTACAGCAGAGTCTGGCCCCTGGTCCGGTCCCTGGTCTTGTCCCTGGTCCAGTCCCTGGTCCAGCCCCAGGTCTAGTCCCTGGTCCGGTGTCCGGTCCCTGGTCCGGTCCCTGGTCCGGTCCCTGGTCCAGTCCCTGGTCCAGTCCCTGGTCCAGTCCCAGGGCCAGTCCCAGGTCCAGTCCCAGGTCCAGTCCCAGGTCCAGGTCCAGTCCCAGGTCCAGTCCCAGGTCCAGTCCCTGGTCCAGTCCCAGGTCCAGTCCCAGGTCCAGGTCCAGTCCCAGGTCCAGGTCCAGTCCCAGGTCCAGTCCCTGGTCCAGTCCCTGGTCCAGTCCCAGGTCCAGTCCCAGGGTCCAGTCCCAGGTCCAGTCCCAGGTCCAGTCCCAGGTCCAGGTCCAGTCCCAGGTCCAGTCCCAGGTCCAGTCCCTGGTCCAGTCCCTGGTCCAGTCCCAGGTCCAGGTCCAGTCCCAGGTCCAGTCCCAGGTCCAGTCCCTGGTCCAGTCCCAGGTCCAGTCCCAGGTCCAGTCCCAGGTCCAGGTCCAGTCCCAGGTCCAGGTCCAGGTCCAGTCCCAGGTCCAGTCCCTGGTCCAGTCCCTGGTCCAGTCCCAGGTCCAGTCCCAGGGTCCAGTCCCAGGTCCAGTCCCAGGTCCAGCCCCAGGTCCAGTCCCTGGTCCAGTCCCTGGTCTAGTCCCAGTTCCAGTCCCAGGTCCAGCCCCAGGTCCAGCCCCAGGTCCAGCCCCAGGTCCAGTCCCAGGTCCATCCCCAGGTCCAGTCCCTGGTCCAGTCCCTGGTCCAGTCCCTGGTCCAGTCCCAGGTCCAGCCCTAGGTCTAGCTCCAGGTCCAGTCCCTGGTCCAGTCCCTGGTCCAGTCCCTGGTCTAGTCCCAGGTCCAGTCCCAGGTCCAGTCCCAGGTCCAGTCTCAGGTCTAGCTCCAGGTCCAGTCCCTGGTCCAGTCCCTGGTCCAGTCCCAGGTCTAGTCCCAGGTCCAGTCCCTGGTCCAGTCCCTGGTCCAGTCCCAGATCCAGTCCCTGGTCCAGTCCCAGATCCAGTCCCAGGTCTAGTCCCAGATCTAGTCCCAGGTCCAGTCCCAGGTCCAGTCCCAGGTCCAGTCCCAGGTCCAGTCCCAGGTCCAGTCCCAGGTCCAGTCCAAATGGTCATGATCTTACTTTTCTATAGCCGGTTCCATCTTCTAGACCATTAAAGCTCTAGTCCCAGTCTGGTCCAGGTCTTAAGTCTCCAGCAGAGGGCGATATTTTGTTTGGCCCGACCAGCTGCTTAAAATAACTATAAAGTTTTATTTGAACAGTTTTGTGTGAAGAGGCCACTGCACAGATCTTAAACAGTTTGTAATAAAACAAAGTCCTGAATCAGTTTCTGCAAAATTTAAATTGGATCATTTGGGAAAAATTGAAAAAATAGGCCCTAAACAGCAGAACTTATCTGCTTCTCTGGATTCTACACAATCGATATCGGTGTCAGCCATGAAAAAACCCACATCGTACATTTATTAAACATAAAACTGAGCAGAATTCATGTGAAAAGAAACACTGGGGCAAAAAAGAGGAAGTCGACTCATGTGATCAACAGAAACAGAACCGTCCATCATCAGAGAAGTGAATCTACGATAATCAAAGACTTTTTTAGTTTTAAAATTCACACTGTACAATCCATTTTAAGATCACTTTTAAGAAACATGTGTTTTATTACAAATTATACAACAAAACTATTATGATTATTGTAACTTAGGGTCAGTCTCGTCCTTGTTTGGTCCTGATATAGAGTTCAGTCCTGGCCCAGTCCCGGTTTAGTCCTGGTCTAGTCCAAGTACTTTAGTTCCTGGTTTATTGGTGATAAACCTTTGATTAAAAACAGCTCACTGTGGCCTACAGGGGGCGCTGCACTCACCGCGGCTCGAGCGTCCGTCATCCGCGCCTTCTTTAGCCTCGTTTTAGCCGCGTCCAAATCCAAGCGCTTCACCTGGAGCAGCTTCCTCTCTTTCTGCAAAACAAAAACATAAATAACTAAAAGTAACATCGATCTGCAACAGCTGAGCAGAGCGTGTGTCAGACGAGGTGTGTGTGTTTCAGACGTGTGTGTGTGTGTTTCAGACGTGTGTGTGTGTGTTTCAGACGTGTGTGTCTTCTGCAGTGCCACAGGACAAACCCTGGACACGACAGATGAGTTTAAACACAGACATTTTAAAATGAGACTCACCACTGACCCACTACAACATTTACACTGTAACTCGTCTCCATGGAGATGCGGTTTGTCCTGGAGTGTCCCGCAGTACGGCATTAAAATCATCAAACTCAAACAGGGCCACGACACAGAATCACTACAACATTAAAGAAGCACTGTGAAACTTGTCGCCATGGAGATATTGCATGTCCTGGAATGTTCCGCAGTACGACATTAATCTCGTCATCCTGCCACATTTATTCAGTTATTGCTCCGGCTAAAAAAGTACCTTGAGACACGTGAATTCTGACCGTGAGAGAGGTCAGTTCTCCACAGATCTGACCTTTAACTTCACCTTCACCTGCTTGTTGCCATGGAGACAGGTAAGTGTAATGCCATATTGTGGAACATCTCAGAGACAAGCAGGTGTAAATTGTCAACTTCATGATGATTATTTAGGTTTTGCTGATTTTAACGTCTTTCTTCTTCTTAAACTCTTTGAACAGCACGATGGCTCCACACAGTCAGTCAAACTCACTTTATACATTTTGGACACACAGTTTAGGAGACAAACTCACCAGGATAGTTTTGAAGTCGCCTTCCAGAAAGTTCCGGAAAGGAGTGAGGAAGTTGATGGCAGAAGTTTGGATCAGCTCCCGCTCGGCTCCTCCGATTTGTTTTTCCGTCTCTCCACATTTGATCAGAGCATTTCCTGCAGAGACATAAAAAACAGATTACTCCATAAACGAACGGCCTCAGGTCGAAGGTTCCACAGCAGAGACACGACGGGCCGGTCTCCCAATGAACGCCGTCTTCACCTAAACATGACAATAACGCTCAGTTTATGAAAGTTGGAACTATATTTGTGGGTCATTTTTCATCATGTGCACATTTACTTTGCATCATGGAGACATTTTTGATTATTTTTTTAGCGATATGATCAGATTTGAGTCATAAAAACGTTCCCTCCATTGATCTGTTTATAATTCACTGCCACTCAAAAGTTTGGACACGCCCTCTTATTAAGTGTGATTTTTTTATTGATTTTTACAACTTTCTGCATTTTATATAAACACAGAACATCAAATATATGAAGCAAGACCCAGTTTTTCCTGTTGTTTACGCTGTACGTTGTCATGAATGATCCAAAAGGTAAATTCACAAATGTTGAATCTGATCCTATGAATGATTAGTCCAAAGAACTCACTGGATTTCAGCACAAATCTACATTTTAGTGATATTAATTTTAGCAGTGTCATCTGAAACACAGCAAAATGGAACTATGCAGCAAAGACAAAGTTTTAAATAACTCCTATAACAATTTTTTTTAATATATTTTAAATTCAAATCCTCCAAGTTTCCTCCCTTTGCTTTGTCGAAAATATAAGTAGTTATTTCACTTTTTTCCTTTGCTAAATAATTTCATAAACAGGGCGACAGTAGCTCAGTTGGCAGCGTTTGTCCACTGATCTGAAGGTTGCCGGTGCGATTCCAGCTCCTACAGATGAATGCTGCTGCTGCTGCTGTTGTTGTTGTTGCGTCCTTGGGCAAGACACTTAACCCTCCTCATCCCAGTGTCTGTGTGAATGTGCGAGTGTTTCCTTGGTGTAAAGCGCTTTGAGCCTTGAAAGCGGAAGAACGCCGTATAAAAATGTGCCCTCTGTGACCACGTACCTTACTTCAGATATGTGACGTCTTCTGTGTTTATATAAAATGTAGAAAGTTGTAAAAATAAAACCATTGATTGGCTGCGTCGACGCTCAAATGAATGAAAATGTGCCACGCCCCCACTGAAAACTAACTGAATAAAAACACAGTCTTCAACATTTGATTAAACGTATAAATTAACGGTCAAGTCGTGTTCTCACAATGAGCCTGACGCTAAAATCCGCCGACGCCACATAGCAACACGGGCACAGTCGGCTTTGCATAAGGTTTAAAAATGACTCAGATCTCACACAATCTTAACACATCCACACAACTAGAATCAACGTGAGAAAGAATGCAAAAAAAACTACAGCGTAATCACGTCAAAACAAAAGCCCAGAGCCTGTAATTATAACCGTGTGAAATTACAGACTCATTTTCCAGTTCCTCTTTGGTATAAATGTGAAGCGTTCAAGTGTTTTACATTAAGGAACCGCTCAGTCACAATTATAACACTAGACAAACTGAAGAATAAACAGACAAACTGACCAAAGCGCTGACCCTCCCCCGCCTCTGAGTAAGACGCAGCTGAGATCAAGTCCACGGCCGAGTCAGTGTTTAACAAAAATGAGAAAGTGGTAGAAGAAATAAATAAAACTGAAACGACTGTGGATCTATGCCACCGAAACACAGCCGTCCACCGGGATTTACATGTGGAGCTTATATGATTATTTCTGACATAATATTTGAGTAATTTTAAATGTGAAGAGTGATGTTTTTAAATGGAAGAATGACAGAATGCAGGTTTGAGTGTAAATAGATGGATACCCGGATGTATTTGAATTGTTAATCTGCCCGGCGACAGCAGGTGGACGTCATCTTGGTTTTATCTCTGGTGTAAAACGTCTCGTCTTTTATTAGATTTATGTGTTTGCACCTGGTCCTGGTTCAAATAAACCAATAAACTTAAACTAAACCAGGTCAACCCCAGAGAACGCCACAGTCTGACACGTCTGCTTTTATTTAACTGTCAAATCTTCTGACTTGTTCATTTTTTCACTCCAAGATCAACTCCTCTCACTCTCTCTGCCTCACTCTGCCTCACTCTGCCTCACTCTGCCTCACTCCTGCAACTTCAACTTGATAGTTTGTAGTTGCACACACACACACACACACACACACACAACACGCAAACATGCTACACATCCATACACACACACTACACATACGCTACACACATGCACGCTACACAAATACACTACAGACACATACGCTACACACATACACACACTGAACAAACATACGCTACACATACACAAGCTACACATACACTACACACGCACACACATACATGAACACATACAAAAACACACACAAACTACACACACTGGTGTTCTTGTATTTGTCCCGTTCTGTCTTGTACAATCTTATTTAAAATATATAATATTTATAATATATATATTATTTAAAAATGCTTAACTTCTCTGTCTGGCTTTAAATACATTTTTTTTTAAAAGGGAACCGCTCCCCCACTCACACATTCACACACACACCCCTTCACACAGACACAGGGGGTGAGGTGGGTTAAGTGTCTTGCCCAAGGACACAACACCAGCATTCATCTGTGGAAGCTGGAATCGCACCGACAACCAATGACGTTTATGTCGGGCGCGGGATTCAAACCAGCAACCTTCAGATCCGCGGACAAACGCTCCAAACCACCGGAGCATTTCTGTGCGCGGCGTCGTGTCTCACCGTACGCCGTCCCGGGGCCAAACTCATTTCCTGCTTCCATCATGGACTGTCCCAGGAGCTCGTGGTTGTTCATCCTCGTCGGGGCCTTTTTCTCCAGTTTCTCGTACACAAACTCTTCTAGTCGGACATCTGCGACACGAAAATTGAATTACAAGTCATAAGATTACAGTTAGCGGGGAATGTGTCAGGAGGGGCGGAACAGTCAGTTACACATTAAAAAGCGTCACATAAAACACAACATAAACTGAAATAATTCTCCTACACGACAGTTTAAGGATTTAGAAAGTGGTGAAATGTCAATAAACAGACGGTCACACTGTTTATTTTCTCTTCTGTCCTAAATAAATACAGCAGCGTGGTGTGAGGATGCACGGCTGACTTAACACTCTTCAAAGAACGCCCCAAAACACCAATTATGTTTAACATCTCACACATCAAATATTTAATAACCTGCCTAGACGTGTCACGATGATCACTACATCGACTTATCCTTCTGTAAATGGAAGCTGGAACGATATTTTTGAGCGATTTTTTGGTTATTTTGTGTCTATACGTACAGATTTAAGCAGTAAAACTAACTAACCTCTAAAGTGTCTCATTCTGCTGTTTATTTATCGGAGCTTTTTTAACAATATTGTAGCTTTAGAATAATTTTTGTGGTTTAAATCTTTGTGTCAGTGGCGTAAATGAGTTTCAATGTTATTGTTTATCGTCTATATTTACTTAAGCGACATATCTGAGTTCAAAATGTGTTATCGTGACAAGCCTAAACTTTCCCCCGTTTTACTTTTTGATAGTTATGCGAGCACCAAATGCTTGAGACTCATAATATTGGTTGGTAAAGCTGGTAAATAAGATGCTAAACATGTTGATTTGACACTGCAGACTCACTGGGATTGGGCTGTAGTAGCACTTCTGTTTGCTTCATGATCCTTTCTGTCCATTGTTTGGTGTTTTCTGCTCGCATTAAAAGGTTTTCCAAATGAGCATCCAACTCTGTTTTCTCAGCTTGGCCAAGTTTTTCCTCTGTGAACTAAAAAAAGCAGAAAACATAGTGAGAATACAGTGATGTGATGATGAGAGACACATTTACAGCTAGCTTACAAACTCATTAGCTACAGTAAATCGTTATATTTATATGTTTATATGTCTAAAATTGTTAATCTAATTGCTAAATGCTAATCTAAAGTTCCCTCATTTGTTAAATATGATTACATTATAGTTGTAAAGGCCTGTATAGTAGCATCTTATTAGCATCTATTAAATTATGGCTAATAACAAGAAATAAATGGCGCCAAGGAAACAAAAATATAAAATAAACACTTTAATTGTAAGTTTTCTACCAGTTTCAAGTTATGTCATTGGTAATAACGGATTTGTAAGCGTTTAAATAACAAAGTGAACAACTATGAGCTCATGCTAGTCGGCTATGCTAACGGCTAACGGCTAAAGTGGTTAGCATCGACTTCCACAAAACCAAACGGAAACTCACTTGTACCGCGCGGCTCAAAAAAGTACCGGCGTCTGCTGCTAACCGCTTCACGTTAAAATCCATGGTCAAAGCAGCAGAATAAGTCTACAGTCCGAGTGTTTCCGTGTGTTTGAGGCTTTATTCTCCCATCTCAAAAGAAAATGTGATTGAAGCAACTTTTTTTGCCCGTAGTTCCACCCAGCTGTGAGCCCGCCGAAGAGTGTGTACGCCACAAGATAGTTTCACTCTTTAGCTAAACGGCGGGGATGCTTAAACATAAACAAACACGATGAAGTGATGTCAAAGCTGCCTTAAATACTCAAATGTATACATATTTATTAGATTCAAAATATTGTATCGTGAACTATGATTTAATATATTTCAAAAAGTCAATAGTTTGATAACGCATGCGCGACGATGTTACTACTGCGCACTGTAGCATCTTGACTAATAACTCAGTTTGCAGTATTTGTCACGTGGGTTTTATGGTTTAATAAAAATGTATGGAATTAGATGGTTATAAACTATGATAAAACAGTATATATATTAAGTTTTATTGGTTCTTCTTCTCTCGCTTGCATCGGTGTAGCCTTTATACAGCATCTTGATGACGTTTTCCATTCAAATGATGTGATATTCAGTGTTAACTTGTTGATTTTTCATAACTCTGGACACATGAATGGGCTGTTTCAGGTCAAATATGCTGTTTAGACTCCACTAACCTACTGTGTCCTCAGTGGGGAGTAACTGGATACATGTTTTTCCTTCTCAAATTAGAAATAAGTCAATGCAGAACAAACAGTGCAATAAAAATAAAGCTGTTTGTAATTATATGTCATGTTTTTACACTATAATTTAAAAGTATTCCAAGTTTTCAGAACACAGTCCTCTGTTTGGGCCATGTATCAGAACATGTGACAAAATACATTTTAATCTAGTATTCAGTATTCTGTAACTAAACACATTTTCAAAGTATTTTTCCATCACTGATAATATAGACCTATAATAATAATAATAATAACCCGGTGTATCTGTGTGAATCCCTCTCAGCCTTTAACCTTTGACGTTCCACTTCATATTCTGTATCGCTCTTGAACTTTTGCTCAAACTTTTCCTCCAGGTGTTTGTGATTATGACACCAGAGGCTGTGACCTGCTGTGAGAGGAAGCGAGGGTCACGGGGCCCGGAGAGGACTTCCTGTCAGAACTGTTAGACCGTAGACTGTATAAAGAATAGAATTAATAAATAATAAGTACAATTAAATGAATAAAAAAATACAATAAAATTAAATACATAAAATAAAATAAGTAATATTAATTGAATAAATAAATAAATAAAAATAAAATAAGTAAAATTAATTAAATACATAAATACATAAATAAATAAAATAAAATAAAATAATAATTAAATGAATAAATAAATACAATAAAAATAAATACATAAAATAAAATAAGTAAAATGAATTGAATAAATAAATAAATAAAATAAAAAATAAAATAAGTAAAATTAATTAAATACATAAATACATAAATAAATTAATAAAATAATAACATAAAATAAATAAAATAAAAATAAAATAAAATGAAAAAAAAAAGAAAAAATAACTAAAATAATATAAGAATAAAATTTATCTATACAGTCTAAGCTTCAGATCCAGGTCTAGCCTTTAGTTTCCCCCTGAGCTTCACTGCCTCAGTCTCATTGATCATGTTTGAAATCCTTTTGTGAAACAGTAAAGTTATTTATTTTGGCTGTTTAAACTGGGTGAAGTTCTTTACAGGAACAGACACCGAGGCACCGATCCTGCTTCTTCTGTTCAGATTCAGTTGATACTTTGACTTTAAGGATCTGCCGATATCAACAGATCCCAGAGCAAACAGCATTTATTTACTTTAAACACGAACTCAGAACCACAATCAAAAACCTGTCAATCAAACCTGTGGCTAACGCTAACAGGAGCGACCTCGGGGATTTGTCTGTTATTAATGTTCATATCTGGATTTACAGACACAATAGTGAAATAAAAACCCCAGGATCATGTAGAGGGTTAATACGAACATTTAAGACCAGAATGAGTCTGAAGCAGCAGAGACAGAGAGGGAGAGACAGATTAAAAAAACAAAAAACAAAAAAACAAAAAAAAACCTCAAAATAACAAAACAAACAACACAAAAACCTTAAAATAAAAAAGAAAGAAAATGAACAACAAAAAACCCTCAAAATAACAAAAAAAACAAACAAAGAAAAACTAAAAAAAAAAATAAATAAATAAAAAATAAATAAATAATAATAATAATAATAATAATAAAATAAACTCAAAATAGCTCAAAGAAATGAATCCCAGGATCCTGTAGAGCGGGTTTGAACATTTCAGACCAAAATGACGAGTCTGACAGCAGCACACACACCTTTTCCTGTTTTTGTTCAGTCTACAGTGAAAATACAAGTTTAATTTTAGTTTGACGTTTTATTCCAACACCGGCCCGTTATTTACAGACCAATAAACTGGTTCAATATTACAATTCTAAAATAAAACAAGCCTGTAGTTTCATGTGTCCCTCACTCTACTCTGTGTTTCATCGTCTGCAGTAAAACATCTCCACCAGCCCCATTTTCTTTTATCCATCTGCTGAGGATTTACAGGAGCCATAAGAAAAGTGCATTATGTCAGTGATACGGAGCCTCTGGCAGCGCTCGGGTCTTGGCGTCAGTTTTGCTTCGCAGGGGCGGAGTCAGCACTTTTTGGGGAAGGCGGGGCCCCTGTGTGCGTCTGGGGTCGGGGCCTGTCTCGTGTTGTTCCAGTAGTAAATCTTTTTCACTTTAATATAACAGAAGAAGAAGAAGAAGAAACACATGAAAACGCGCGTCGTTTCTCCGAGCCGCCGTTTTGTCATTTGGGTGTAGCGGGTTTTGTTTCAGTGGAATGAGGAAACCACAGCCGCACAAAGAGGAACAGCCACAAGAGCAGGGAGAAAAAAACGATTTTATTTTTCTTGCTGACACAGATTTAGAGCTGAGACTTGGACAAAATAAGTTCGAGTTTCATTCAGTGGAAAACTTTAGAACAAAACTGTCATAAACTCCAGGGTCAAAGCTCCGCCGTGTCTGAAACTCAAATGTCACAAAAAACTCACTTTTAAAAGGTTTAATCCACTTCAGAAAACGTCAAAAAACAAACCTGGAGATGTGTTTGGTTCATTTATTATTCGTCTGTAACATCTGAAAACATCAAAGTGCAAAGTGACACCTCGTGATGTCATCAAGTGGGAGTTTTCAAGTGATGAGAGAGAGAAAAAAGAGAGAGAGGAGAGAGAGAGAGAGGGAGGGAGGGGGTGAGAGAAGAGGAGAGAGAGAAGAGAGAGAGAGGGGGGGGAAGAGAGAGGAGAGAGAAGAGAGACAGAGAGAGAGGAGAGAAAGAAAGAGAGAGGGAAGAGAAAGAGAGAGAAGAGAGGAGAGAAAGATGAGACAGAGAGGAGAGAGGGAAAGGAGAGAGAAGGGGGAAAGAGAGAGAGAAAAGATAGGAGAGAAAGAAGAGAGAGAGGGGGAATGAAGAGAGAGCAGAGAGAGAGAAGAGAAAGAGAGGAAAGAGAGGAGAGAAAGAAGAAAGAGCGAGAGAGGAGAGGAGAGAGGGAAGGGAGAGAGAGAAGAGAGAGGAGATTAGAAATTCCAGAACAAAAGTGTGTGGAGTTTAAAAACACAGTGGAGCACTTCCTGTATCACCACATGATGACATCACAAGGTGGAACAGAGTGTTTTCAGTTGGGTTTGTGTGTTAAACATGTGTGAATGAAACAAACACAACTCCAGGTCTGTGTGTGACGAGGAAACATCAGATCAGAGCAGTGCATTATGGGAGTTTAATATTATAGGTTTACTAAAAGCAAATAAAAAGAATAACTGAACACATCAGTATTTGTACTCTGAGTACTCATTTAGAGTAACTGTAATCTGGTACAGTTACTCTTTCATTTGGTGATATTCAGAGTACAAAATACTTTTATAAAATCAAAGTAATACACAGAGGTATTTGATCAGCAGAGGTGGAAGAAGTACTACACTGTACTACACTGTACTACACTGTTACTTCAGGAAAAGTACAAATGCAGAGGTAAAAAGTTACTCAAGTAAAAGTATCACATGAAAAAATATACTTAAGTAAAAGGGTTTAAGTACCTGTTTAAAAATGTACTTAAAGAGTAAAAAGTAAAAGTATTTCACACAAGTGTTTTTCATTTGTTAAACTGTAAATGATTAAAAATGAGACAAATTTTGTTCAACAGTAAAAATATAAATCAATTTCTTTACTTTTCTTGTGAATTTTGTGAATTTATTTTTGTTTTGCTCAAAGTCGAAACTTAAACTTTTACTTTTCCTGTTCCAAAATGTAGTGGAGTAGAAAGTACAGATACTGCTCTCAAATGTACTCGAGTAAAAGTAAAAGTACACACTGTAAAATGTACTTAAGTAAAGTACCACAAAGCTCCACTTCAGTGCAGTACTTTAATACTTCTTCCTCCTCTGTTTTTCTCACGTTTTGACTCAAACTGAACAAAAAAAAGAAAAAAGAAAAATCAAACTGAGCTTTTGTGGTGAAGCAGCTGAGATTTAAACTTCTACAATTTAAATAAAAAACAAACATAAATCTGTTTTAATCCTGTCATTTAAAAGCAGCTGTGTGTAAAAGTACTCAAAGAAGTACATTTAAAAAGTATTAGGTCTGTCACAGTCAACAATCTGAAGTACTTTATGTCACTGAAGTAAAAATAAATCAACAAATATAAATGTTATCCCCCAAAAACTGAGAAATAAAACCTGAAATAAGTCGTTAAAAGTTAAAGTTAAATTATTCAGTTGGTTTGTGTTTATGTTTTTGTCGTGTTGTCGTGTTTTGGTCTTAAATTTAAGTTGTTTTTTTAGTTTTTTAATGAGCTTTATAAAAAAAAAAATCGTATTAAATTAAATAAAAGTTCATAATTGAATCGTCTGCAGATCAAATCTCATTGTGTTAAAGAAAAATAATCAAATATTTCTCATCAGAGCAAAGAAGAATAAACAGAATAAATGACTCATGTTGAAGTCTGATTGTGACAGGTCTAGTGTAAATACGGACGTGTGATGTTTTAGATTTATTTGTCCGTTTGATGTCGTGCGACCACATTCCGGGCGAGCTCCAGCAGCTCAGGATATCTGAACGTTCGCTTCCTCCAAGACTCCGGGATTCCCTCGAGTCCGGTCTGTAAGAGAAGCCAGAGCGAAACTGTTACACAAGATTTAAAAAAATAAACGATAAAACCAAAGTTCAAGCGCGTTCTGCTCTGGAGCTGAGGAAGAACTTCTGCTCCCACACAAATGTTGGTGTTTGTTTTACTCATTTAACAGGAAACGGCTCATTTTATTTTGTAATTTAATAAAAATGGATCCAAGGAAACAGAAAAGTCACTCGTGGGTCTGATTAAAAACCACAGACGGTTTAAAGAAGCGACGTCACCACAGAGTTCAGCTCCAAATGAACAGAGAGAAAAGAAAGAACAGAGAGAGAGAGAGTCAGAGCAACCAAAGAGCCAATCAGGAGCGAGGATGTGGAAGGTCACGCCCCCTCCTGTTCAGACGCCGGTTTAACAGAGAGCGGGCGCTTAGCAACGCTGTCAATCAAACCTGTTACTAACACTCTCTCTCTCCTTTTCTCTCTCTCTGTGTGTGTCTGTCTTTCTTTCTCTCTCTCTCTCTCTTTCTGTCCCAATTTAGTCCTGGTTTAGTCTTGGTTTAGTCCTGGTTTAGTCCTGGTTTAGTCCTGGTTCAGTCCTGGTTTAGTCCTGGTTCAGTCCTGGTTTAGTCCTGGTTTAGTCCTGTCTTAGTCCTGGTTTAGTCCTGGTTTAGTCCTGTTTTAGTCCTGGTCTAGTCCTGGTTTAGTCCTGGTTTAGTCCTGTTTTAGTCCTGGTCTAGTCCTGGTTTAGTCCTGGTTTAGTCCTGCTTTAGTCCTGGTTTAGTCCCGGTTTAGTCCTGGTTTAGTCCTGGTTTAGTCCCGGTTTAGTCCTGGTTTAGTCCCGGTTTAGTCCTGGTTTAGTCCTGGTTTAGTCCTGGTTTAGTCCTGGTTTAGTCCCGGTTTAGTCCTGGTTTAGTCCTGGTTTAGTCTTGGTTTAGTCCTGGTCTAGTCCTGGTTTAGTCCTGGTTTAGTCTTGGTTTAGTCCTGGTTTAGTCCTGGTTTAGTCCTGGTTTAGTCCTGCTTTTTCTCTTTTAATGTAAATTTGATGATGATTATTTCTGTTTTGATTTGTTGTTGTGTTTTTATTGTGTTTCTTTTTCTGTAAAATGTCTCTGTTGTTGTAAAAATAAACTTGTTTTGCCTAAAAATCCAAAATGGTGCAGAACATCAGAGACGTGAGACATGTCCCTGAACAAACCGCCTCAGTTTGTTTATTATTTGTGTTACAAATCAGGACTTATGGCCCCGTCTGTCCCAGTGTGTCCCCGTCTGTCCCAGTGTGTCCCCGTCTGTCCCAGTGTGTCCCAGTGTGTCCCCGTCTGTACTGGTGTGTCCCCCTCTCTCCCCGTCTGTCCTCGTCCTCTCTCTTTAAAAACGTCTCCTGATCTCCACGTCGCCCTGAGCTCCCGTTTCGCAGCTTCAGCCCGTCCCTCCTTCCCTCCATCCCTCCGTCCCTCCGTCCCTCCATCCCTCCGTCCCTCTGTCCCTCCGTCCCTACCTGAGCCCCGAAGCAGGCCCCGATGAAGGCGGCGCGGCTGGCGGTGCACCCCCCGCGGCGCATGGTGTCCCTCACAGCCTCGTCCAGCCGTGTCTGCGTCAGGACCCCGTGGAGCGCCCCCTGGAGTGCACCGGGCAAAGCTGCACAGAACAGACGAGTTTGAGACTGAAACTGGACCAAACTGGACATTTACTTGTGCGATTTGATTCAGGACGGACTTAATGTGATTTGAGCGACGGCTTTACTGGAAAAAAAGTCAGAATTTGAGAAAAAATTAAAAAGAAGACACAAATATAAGTAAAAACTGGACAAAACTATAGACCAGATGTGCAGATGTGAGAAAAGAAAACTTGACTTTCTCAAACTTTCAGACTTTAAAGGTGCATTATGTAACTTTTCCAGCGCAGGGTCCAGTGTTCCACAGGACAAGACGACCTTAGAGTGTTTATGTAAATGCACGTTAGCTAACCTGTGGCCACCGTGTCACAAACAGGAAGTGATCATGTGCGCACTTCCTGCTCCATCGACTCTGGCTCCAATTCACTTTCTATTTTCTGGTCATTTTGGTCTTAAATGTTCGTATCAACCCTCTACATGATCCTGGGGTTCTTTTTTTTTTTTTCTTTTTTTTTTTTTTTGTTATTCTGAGTTTATTTTTTAATGTTGTTAATGTTATTTTTTTATTTGTATTATTTTATTTATTTTTTTAGGTAATTATTTATTTATTTATTCTTTTTAGTTATTTTGAGGTTTTTTTTATTTATTTTTGTTATTTTGATTTTTTTTAATTTGTTTTTTGTTATTTTGAGAGTTTTTTTAAGTTATTTTTATTATATTTCTTTTAATTATTTTGAGTTTTTTTTAGTTTATTTATTTATTTTTGTTATTTTGAGTTGTTTTTATTTTGTTATTTTGAGATTATTTTTCCTCTACATGATCCTGGGGTTTTTATTTCACTGTTGTGTCTGTAAATCAAGGCAAAGTTGTGTTATTTCCATGGAGATGATCAGGTCGTGCATCCTTCCATCAGAAAAGTTACGTACTGCACCTTTAAATAACTGCATCTTTTTTCCACTGGACCAGCAAAAAACATAAATATACATCATAACAGATTTAAATGTTTTCTCCGTGTGTATTTTGCACATTTTTATTGTTACTGTGGCAGGTGGTTGTAATGTTTTGGCTCATAATCGTCTTCACTCAGACTCAGAGTCGAGAGAAGAAACGAAAGAGCGAAGAGAAAAAAAACGAAAGAGCGAAGAGAGAAACGCCGCAGGACGAGAGTCGATTTAGGAGGAAGATCAAAGACGAACGGAAGGCACAAGTGAAACGAGGAAACAGACCTGTCCCTCTGTACCTCCTCCTTCTACCTCCTCCTCCTCCCCCCCCCTCCTCCTCCTCCCCCCCTCCTCCTCCTCCTCCTCCCTCTCCTCCTCCTCCCTCTCCTCCTCTCCTCCTCCCTCTGCTCTCTCCTCTCTGCCTCCTTCCTCTGCCTCCTCCTTCTGTCCTCCCCTTCTTCCCCCTCCCTCTCCTCTTCCCTCTCTTCGCCTCCTCTCCTCCTCCCTCTCCTCCTCCTCCTCTTCTCCTCCTCCTCCTCCTCCCTCTCTCTCCTCCTCTCCTCCTCCTCCTCTCCTCCTTCCTCTCCCTCCTCCTCCTCCCTCTCCTCCTCCTCTCCTCTCCTCCTCCCTCTCCTCCCTCTCCTCCTCCCTCTCCCTCCTCTCCTCCCCTCCTCCTCCTCCCTCTCCTCCTCCTCTCCTCTCCCCCCCTCTCCTCCTCCTCTCCTCTCTTCCTCCTCCTCCTCTCCTCCTCTCCTCTCCTCCTCCTCCTCTCCTCCTTCCTCTCCCTCCTCCTCCTCCCTCTCCTCCTCCTCTCCTCTCCTCCTCCCTCTCCTCCCTCTCCTCCTCCCTCTCCCTCCTCTCCTCCCCTCCTCCTCCTCCTCTCCGCTCCTCTCCTCCTTCTCCTCCCGTCCCTCCTCTTCCTCCTCTCCTCCTCCTCCCCCTCCTCTCCTCTTCCTCCCCCCTCCTCTCCTCCTCCTCCCCCTCCTCTCCTCTTCCTCCTCCCCCCCCCCCCCCCCCTCCTCCTCCTCGTACCTCATGTGTTTGTAAACTCTTCTGGTATCAGTTCCTGTGTCGTCTTGGACAGTTTCTCCTTCACTTCCTTCAGTTGACCTGAAACACAAAACACATAACGTTTATTTAGAGTTTGTCAAAAGAATCAAAATGAGAATCGATCCTTAAACCAGTATCGACACTAGATACTCAATCAGACAAACACCGATACTGAAGAAGTTTGATCTTTTTTGCTTCCTGGCTGATCTAAAACCATGTCTCTGTGTTTGTTTTCTACAGATCGGTCAAAAGTCGCAGCCTGTGACTTTATGGCTGATCTGGAGATGAGCTCCACGAGTGTCATAGCAACCAAAGAGCCAATCAGGAGTGAGGCTGTTGAAGGTAACGCCCCTTCCCGCCCACATCACTGGTTTAACAGGGAGCGGACGCTTAGCAACTCTGTCAATCAAACCTGTTGCTAACGCTAACAGGAGCGACCTCGGGGAAAGAAGGACCTGATTTGTCTGTTATTAATGTTCATATCTTGATTTACAGACACAATAGTGAAATAAAAACCCCAGGATCATGTAGAGGGTTAATACAAACATTTAAGACCAGAATGAGTCTGAAGCAGCAGAGACAGAGAGAGGAGACAGTTTACAAAACAACAAAAAATAAACTCTAAAAAAAAAAAAAAAAAAATTCTAAATAACTAAAAAACAAACCAAAACCCCCCCTCAAAATAACAAAAAATAAAGAAAAATAAACTTACAAAACCAAAAAAAAAAAAAAAAATTAAAATAACAAAAAAAACACCTCAAAATAACAAAAAATAATAATAATAAAGAAAATAAACTAAAAAAAACAAACAAAAAAACTCAAAATAAGAAAACATAAAATAATAATAACAATAAAATAATAAAAATAAATACATAAATAAATAAACTCAAAATAATTCAAAAATAAAAACCCCAGGATCTTGAACAGCGGGTTAAAACGAACATTTAAGACCAAAATGACGGAGTCGATGGAGTTGAAGTGCGCCCATGATCACTTCCTGTTTGGACGTTTGCTACGTCCATTTATAAATACAGTCTATGTCTAAAAACTCTATTCTATTGTCAAAGTTTTAATTTCGTCATTGTCGTATCAAATTGGTGTCACGTATCGCGCCGTTTCCATCGTATCGTGACATCTCTCCGTTTCTCACTGAGTAAAGTTACATCTGATCATACATTCATGCATGAAGTTTCCTCCAGGAGAACACGCGCTTAGGGTAAAGAACATAAAGGATTTCCTGCTTTATTCAAACGAGGCTCAGATCAAATCCGTCCTCCAGGAGTAAACACGACGCGCAGATACTTCAGGGTCACACGGGCTTCAGCTTCAGAGAAACGGCAAAACAACAGGGTTTTATGGATGTAGAGAGCGTGGAGAGGGTTTGAGACGTTTACTCTCTCCAGGAGCTTAAATTAATCATAGTATTTGTTTATTTTGTGGACACTAGGCAGGATTTAAATTTTAAATAACAAAAAAACAAACCAAAACCCCCCCTCAAAATAACAAAAAATAAAGAAAAATAAACTCACAAAAAAAAAAAAAAAATAACAAAACATTAAAATAACCCCTCAAAATAACAAAAAAAAAGAAAAATAAACTTACAAAAACAAAAAAATAACAAAACATTAAAATAACCCCTCAAAATAACAAAAAAATAAAGAAAAATAAACTTACAAAAACAAAAAAATAACAAAACATTAAAATAACCCCTAAAAATAACAAAAAATAAAGAAAAATAAACTTATAAAAACAAAAAAAAAATAACAAAAAATTAAAATAACCCCTAAAAATAACAAAAAATAAAGAAAAATAAACTTACAAAAACAAAAAAATAACACAAAATTAAAATAACCCCTCAAAATAACAAAAAATAAAGAAAAATAAACTTATAAAAACAAAAAAAATAACAAAAAATTAAAATAACACTGCTGCCCCTGCGACGCGGCCCCAGATAAGCGGAAGAAAATGGATGGATGGATAGGCAGGATTTACCGAGACTATACCTGTATTTGAGCGCTCGCTATGATGGAGAAAAAAAGTCAGAATTATAGAAAAACTTGAAAAGAAAACACAAATATAAGCACAAACTGGACAAAACTAAAGACGAGATGTGCAGATGTGAGAATACACCAGGAAAATACAAGAAAACAGGGATCAGACGTGAACTAATTAAGACTTTAAAGGTGCATTATGTAACTTTTTCAGTGCAGGGTCTGTTCCGTAGGACATCTCCATTAAAACAAGCACAGACTAATGGACATAGCTAACTTTGACTGACAACGTTGCTAAGGGGAGGTAGCAAAGGGGCGTTACCTTCAACATCCTCACTCCTGATTGGCTCTTTGGTTGCTATGATACTCTCAGCTCAGGTCAGAGTTCAAAATACAGTGGTCTCTCGGTATATCGTGGTTCATCTTTTGTGTTTTTTTTTGCAATTTCACACGTTTTTTTTTCTTCCAGTGTATGAACGCGGGTTGTGTCGTGCGTCCTGATTGGCTGTTGGACTGTAGACCATTGTGTCGTGCGTCCTGATTGGCTGTTGGACTGTAGACCATTGTGTCGTGCGTCCTGATTGGCTGTTGGACTGTAGACCATTGTGTCGTGCGTCCTGATTGGCTAAGGGATGTTAATGCCTGTGTGAGAAAAGTGTATAAAGTGTGTGGTGAGGGGTTTTACAGACAAAAACACAGAGAATAATTGTTAAATGTGTCATGAGTTTTTTTCAGTATCAGAACGACCACTTTAATGTCGGTAAAAGTCAATATTTATCGTATATATTGGTTTGTTTCTGTCTCATTTGAAGCTTTATTGTTGGACGTAAACTTTTACCGATGACGGCGTTGTCCAGGTCTTGCGGGTTCTTCCTGTTTGGATCTTTCAGTTGATCCAGGACGACGTTCAGGACATTTGGATCGGGACCATTTAGGATGAAGTGCTCCAGAATCCTGCCATAGACATCAATGTAATCAATCGTTCTTTTTCTATTTAACCCTGATGACGTCGCTGACATTCACCTCGCTGCGGCTAAAGTCACGGCGACGCACATGTCGTCGTTCTGGGTCACTCTCACCGCCGTCTCCACTTTGTCCAACATCTCAGGACGTCCCGCGAACATGGCCACTAGGGGCGCCAGTTTGGTCACGCCGTCAATCTGGCAGTCCGTCTCAGAGCCTTAAAAGTGATCGATCGGATTAAGATGAGTCAGTGATGCTTAAGTCTTTTTTTTAGGCTTTAGAGAAATGATTTTTTGTGTTAAATTTGACATTTTTCACTTTTAATCACAGACTTTTATATTCTGGACATTTATTTTGAAAACATTTTATAAATAAGACAAAATAAAATTGATTCTGAAATTGCAATCGATCGATATTAGGGGAAAAAAAAGGCCAAGGTTTAGTTTGTTTTGCTCACTAGCGCCTCACAGTGGTCACATGATGTTGCTTTGTCACGATTGGTCCGCTGATTTAAACAGGTTTTCATGCTGTTTTTCTATTGGTGGAGGCGGGACGACAGCGCCATCTGCAGGTCGACTTCTTCAGGACAGTATCTCAGGTGTGTGAAAGTAAAAAGGTCCCTCGTCCCGGTTTAAAGTCTTCTTCGATTTCAGCTGCTTTTGTTCTGCTTCGTTTGTGTTTTGTCGCTTTTGCTGTTTTCTTCTCTTCTTCTGTTTTCTACTGTCCTGAAGAAGTCGACCTGCAGGTGGCGCTGTCGTCCTGCCTCCACCGGTAGAAACACGGCATCAAAACCTGTTTAAACCGGCTGAACGGACGCGTCACAGCGACATCACGTGACCACTGTGAGGCGCTAGTGAGCGGGACAAACAAACTAAACCTTGGTCTGGAAAAAGAATCGATAAATGAACGTCAGAAGAGCCGATGAACCTCGCTCGTGTGTGTGTGTTTAGAAACTGAACCTGTCTCTTCTTTGCCGGCGTCCACGTTCTTCAGGAAGTGCTTCAGACTGCTGTGTCTCCAGGGACCGTCGATGGGCAGGACGGCTTTGGGACCTTTCAGAATAAACACATCAGGTTTTTAAGTGGTATAAGTCACACTCTACCTCCACCTGCTCCAAACACTCCAAACGTCTAAGTTCAATAAGGCACAAATACAAAAATGATCCTTAGATTATATTTCTGTCAAGATCCCAAGTCTGTCCCTGCGTCTCTGTTCTGTTTTTCCTCGTCTCTTCTGTGTCCTTGTCTGGAGCTGGGCGGAGACTCTGGCGACACCCACTACACCTGCGATCAAGCCTCCACCTCTGGAGCACAAAGGGGCTGAGGATCCTACAGACTCCACCAGATCGTCCAACAGTTCTACTTGGTTCAGTCTAGTTTTTGTGATTGTGTTCACAGTACTGAGCTGTTTTTTCTCGTTTTTTTGTTGTGCCAGATACTGCTTCTTGGACCCACCCTGCACCTCAGCCTCCGCCCCAGCTCTCCACGACCAGTACGAACACCTCAGCCTCCGCCCCAGCTCTCCACGACCAGTACGAACACCTCAGCCTCCACCTCAGCTCTCCACGACCAGTACGAACACCTCAGCCTCCGCCCCAGCTCTCCACGACCAGTACGAGCACCTCAGCCTCCGCCTCAGCTCTCCACGACCAGTACGAACACCTCAGCCTCCACCTCAGCTCTCCACGACCAGTACGAACACCTCAGCCTCCGCCCTAGCTCTCTACAACCAGTACGAACACCTCAGCCTCCGCCTCAGCTCTTCTACCTGCTCCGTCAACCAACATTTACATTTCCTTGTTTGTAATAAACTGTCAAACTTTTACCCCGAGTCTACATCTTTATCATCCAAACGTTACGACAATTTCACACGAACTCATGTACACACTGGAGACTACAACATTAGCAGTAATAGTAGTGGTTATAGTAGTAGTAGTAGTAGTAGTAGTAGTAGCATTGATGGAAAGATTAGGCTACTAAAAAAAGTATATTTCTGTGGTTCTACATTTAAAATAATGCTACCAAATAATAAAAGTACATAATGCATGAAACAGTAGCACGCTAGCTAGCTCAATGTGTCTCAAAGCTAATGCTAACTTTTATTAAAGGCAGAAAATATAAAATAAACAACCTATTAAAATGCAAATTGAATAAAATAAAGACAACCCGGTTATTTTTATATGTAGAATACTTCAGTTTTTAATATTTGTCATGCCTCAAAATTAGCATTAGCATTAGCATTGAGACAGAAACATCTCCCCTTCTAAACACAGTCTAGTGTTTAACATGTTGTTAGAGACATGAACCATAGACTATTTATATAAATGCATGTAGCTAACCTGCTAGCCGCCGTGCTCCAAACAGGAAGTGATCATGTGCGCACTTCCTGCTCCATCAACTCTCGTCATTTTGGTCTTAAATGTTCGTATTAACCTGCTCTACATGATCCTGGGGTTCTTTTTGTTTTTTAGTTATTTTGAGTTTTTGTTTGTTTTTTTGTTATTTTGAGGGGTTTTTTTGTTTGTTTTTTTTAAGTATATCTATTTTATTTTATTTTTGTTATTTTGAGGTTTTTTTTTTTTAGTTTATTTTGTTTGTTTTTTGTTTTCGTCATTTTGAGGTTTTGTTGTTTGTTTGTTTTTTAAAGTTATTTTGAGGTTTGTTTTTTTTTTCTTTCATTTTTGGTTAGTTTGAGGGGGTTGTTTTTTTCGTTTTTTAAATTTTTTTTATTGTGTTCCCTCTCTCTGTCTCTGCTGCTTCAGACTCATTTTGATCTTAAATGTTCATATTAACCCTCTACATCAGTGGTCTCCAACCACCGGGCCGTGGATCAATTGGTACCGGGCCACCGTCCAAGAAATAATTAATTATTTTCGTTGTATTTATTATCTGAGTCTGAACAATCGTTTATTTTGAAAAATCTTTTATTTTGAAAAATGACCGGATTCTCTCGGTTACATTTCCGTCACTTGAGCAACGACAACTTAACCACTTAGCGTTCCGACGGCCCGCGCGCGTAACGGACAAAACAAAGGAAGTACACGACCGAGGACACTGTGGATGTTTGTACAAGTTAAACTAGAGGCATCTGGACCTGGAGCGGTTCGTGGAGCCGAGTGAAGATCTAATGATGGACTCAGGAGCAGAGGACCTGATGTGCGGATGGACTGGATGTTCCTGATCGGTAAGTGTGGTTTATTCTGCTATTGTGGGTCAAATGTGTATCATGTGTAATCATTAGCATTAGCTAATGCCAATCTGCGCCCCAAAGTGTATAAATGCTCAGACAAACTCACAGTGATTCTGACGCCTGTGGGTCAAACTACAGGGTGTTTCCTTTACAAAGACACAAACTTGTGCATTTACTACTGAGGGTTTAATAATGGTGATTATTTTAATTTGGAGAGGTCAGAACAAAGGCAATTTCACCAAAATGACCCGGAATGCTAAGGGGTTTTTAACCCACAAATTAGCAAAATGAGTAAAAAAAACTCAATTTTTATTAAAATTTTAAAGCGTTGGCCGGTCCGCGGTGATAAAAAGGTTGGGGACCACTGCTCTACATGATCCTATGGTTCTTTTTGTTTTCTGTTTTTTAGTTATTTTGAGTTTTTTTTTTTTTTTAGGTATTTCTATTATTTTTTTGTTATTTTGAGGTTGGGTTTTTTTTGTTTATTTTTGTATGTTTTTTGTTTTCGTCATTTTGAGGTTTTTTTTATTTTTATTTTTTTAAGTTTTTTTAAATTTTGAGGTTTTTTTTTTTTCATTTTTGGTTAGTTAGATTTTTTTTTTCTTCTTTTTTTTTTCAATTGCGTCTCCTCTCTCTGTCTCTGCTGTTTCAGACTCATTCTGGTCTTAAATGTTCGTATTAACCCTCTACATGATCCTGGGGTTTTTATTTCACTATTGCGTCCGTAACTCGACATATGAACATTAATAACAGACAAATCCAGCGTCTACTTTCAAATGTCGCTCCTGTTAGCGTTAGCAGCAGTTTTGATTGACAGCGTTGCTAAGTGACCTTTAACAGTCTTGCTCCTGATTGGCTCTTTGGATGCAAAACTCTGCTCTAGCCTCGATGAGCTTTAAATATTTATTCATTTTAGGAGTAGTACCATAACTGTATTGATTTAGCCACTAATATTTAACGTCATTATAAATTTCCGTATTATTTTGCAGTAAAAGTACAAATGGAGCGTGTGGTCTTTAATGAGCAGCGGCGCGTCTCCCGTCCGCTCCGCTGAGACGCTCTGGATCGCCCCGACTCTACATTTACATTTTCACTGTCAACACAAAAACGCAACAGTAAAACAAATGAGGAAATGGAATCGTTCTGGGAGAGGGAATTCCCCGCAGAGTCCGACCGGAAAAACACGAGGAGCTAATGGTTTGGACAGGTGGACTCGGCCTAAATAGTGTCTGTTGTTCGTGACATAACACAGCACTGCACCTCCTTTCTGCCTGTAAGGGTCGTTCAGAGGCAGGTCGTAAACTGTCCCGGGACCGAAGAACTCGTAGAAACGCTCGGTCAGGTCTGTTACGTCGACATCTGCGGAAAAAAAACAGGACAAATGCGGTTATGAGATGGAAGAAGACTTTGGAATGGATTTAGTTACAGATATTTAACAACGATGGTCCAGTCTAGTGCTGTGTTCTGAAGACTTTTACGCTGTTTTATTTAAATTATAGTGTAAAAACTCAACGCAGGATTAAAAACAGATTTAACTCGTTTCACTTTGTTCTGCGTTTCTCATCGAATAAGTTTAAATCTCGTCTGTCTCAAAACAAGAGCTGAGTTTTGTGTTTTTCTCTCTGATTCTCTGCAGTTTGGAGTCGATATTATGTGATCAAATACTGCAGTGATTTGATAAAAGTACCTGTACTCTGATACCACCAAATCAAAGAGTAACTGGACCAGATTACAGTTACTCAAACGGAGTATTCAGAGTATGTATTTTCAGGACATGTGCTCTTACATGTTCCTCTGGATCTACAGCTCGGGATGGAAGGTCAAAAACAGACGTTACCATGAAAATCTGAAATGTCTGTGGCAAAAGTGCACTTTTATTTTATTTTATTTCATTTTTTATTTTTTTCCATTTTTTTTGTATTTATTTATTTTTATTTATTTATTTTTATTTTATTTATTTTATTTTATTTCATTTTTTATTTCATTTTTTATTTCATTATTTCATTTTTTCATTTTTTTGTATTTATTTATTTTTATTTTATTTTATTTCAATTTTTTCCATTTTTTATTTTATGGTCCACATTTTATTATTATTATAACTTGACTTTAAAGATAAAATGTCTGTTCTTGGTCTTGGATTTTGTAAAATAAATTTCCCCCAAAAATGCGACTTATATGTTTTTTTTTTTCATTATTATGCATTTTTTGCTGCTTATACTCCAGAGCAACGTATAGTCTGGAAAATACAGTAATAATAAAGAGAGAGAGTGAAGGGGCGTTACCTTCAACAGCTTCGCTCCTGATTGGCTCTTTGGTTGCTATGATACTCGTAAATGCGTTCCTCAGCTCCAGATTAGCCGCTATAACTGCTAGCCTCATGTTTACAGTTTAGTCCTCACACAGACACCGTCCTACCTCCTCGTTGGCTGAGAGACTTCAGTAGGACGTAGGCCTGGTCTCCGTAGCACGTCTGCTCCCCCGTCCTCCTCCTGTAAAACGGATTGGCCGACTCGGGTCTGAACTCCGGACTGGGCTCGAGCTCAGACAGAACCTCGGTGAGTCGGTCGGGTTTGTAGATCCAGTGCGTGGGCTGAGCTGGACACACGGAAAACACATTTATATGAAGGAGAGAGGGATTAAAACAGCTCCGTTTAGTGACTGCAAACGGTGAACGGTCACATCTCCAGGAACCGCTCACACATTCACATTCATAATCTGCCTCGAGCGTCTCTTCTTAGATGGTTTGCTCTTTGCCACCGAACTCGACAACATCTGTGACAAACCCTGATACTCTGACCCCTCCCTCTTGACCTCTGACCCCTCCCTCCTCACCTCTGACCCCTCCCTTTTGACCTCTGACCCCTCCCTCCTCACCACTGAGCCCTCCCTCTTGACCTCTGACCCCTCCCTCTTGACCTCTGACCCCTCCCTCTTGACCTCTGACCCCTCCCTCTTGACCTCTGACCCCTCCCTCCTCACCTCTGACCCCTCCCTCTTGACCTCTGACCCCTCCCTCTTGACCTGTGACCCCTCCCTGCTCACCTCTGACCCCTCCCTCCTCACCTCTGACCCCTCCCTGCTCACCTCTGACCCCTCCCTCCTCACCTCTGACCCCTCCCTCTTGACCTCTGACCCCTCTGTCTTATGGGTTTCGTGTATTTAATGTAAAACACTTAAATCACTTATAAATACATCAGTCTTGCTTTAATGCCACACTGTGGAATATTCCTGCCAAAGCAATGACATCTTTTCTAACCAGAAATGTTACATAGTGTAGCTTTAAACTCGTGTTTTTCCCTTTTTTGCAAAACATGAAGCAAATGATTTTATTTGTGCCAAATTTATCAGGAGGAAAAATAAAACACACGACACAACGGATTTATGTTCAAAAGAAAAACAGAAAAACAGAAAGGAAAGAGATAAAAGAGAAAAGAGAGAGAGGAGGGGAGAGATAAGAGAAAAGAGAGAGACAGAGGAGAGGGGAGAGAGATGATGGATTTTATATTGAAAGGACCATAAAAACACAGAGGAAAGAGAGAGAGAGAGAAGATGAGAGAGGAGATAAACAAGAGAGAGAGGAAATAAGAGAAAGAGAGAGAGAGGAGAAAGAGAAAAGGAGGAGAGAGGAGATAAATAAGAGAGTGGAAAGAGAGAGAGAGAAAAGAGGGGAGGGAGAAGAGGGAGGAAAGAAAGGAGAGAAAGGAGAAAAATAAGAGAAGAGAGAGGAGAGAGAAAGAGAAGAGAAAAAGAGGGGAGAGTGGAAAGAGAGAAGAGAGATAGGAGCTCCCCCTCCTATCTCTCTCTCTGGGGGGAGAGGAGATAAATAAAAGAGAGAGCAGAGAGGAGGTGTTTGTGCGCGTGTGTGTGAGTGCAGGGGTGTGTGTGTGCGTGCGCGTGCGTGCGTGGGGGGGTGTTTGTGTGTGTATGTATATGTATGTGTGTGTGTGTGTGTGTGTGTGTGTGTGTGTCACACATGACCCTGGGCTTCAAACAGAATCTCGGCCAAAACATCTGAAACTTTCAAACATCACGAGGAGGAAACGACTGAAAACTCCACACGGATCTGACAAAACGACCACGGAAATAAAACCAGCGCTGGTCGTTTTATTCATTTACAAATGTGTTTCAGGAAAAATTTAACAAAACAAACAAAAGACAAAAGAAGTTCACAGATATGAAGCTGCTCTCCAGGAAAAAAACAAACATATTTACATAATTTACACTTTTGTCGATTTTATTTGTATTTTTTGGTCTAAAAACTGAATCCTGCAGCTTTAAGTCCTGTTAGAACAGTGTTAGCGAACCAAAAACAGACCTGGAGTTGGGTTTTGTTTCATTTTTTATTCGTCTGTTACATCTCCAAAGCTCAAAACGCTCTGTTCCACCTTGTGATGTCATCAAGTGGTAGTTTTCACGTTAACTCCTCCTTTTACCTTTAGTTCAGTCGAGATAAGAGACAACTCCAGGACTGAAATGATCCAAATGATTCTATAAATGAAGGTGTGTGGAGTTTAAAAACACAGTGGAGCACTTCCTGTATCACCACATGATGACATCACAAGGTGGAACAGAGTGTTTTCTGCCTAAATCTGCAGAGTTTGTTTGTTAAACAGATCAGAGTTTAACATGAATCGTCTTTGTCTTTTTTCACTTTCACTTTTACATTTGGACTTGAGTAAAAACACTTGGTCATGTGACTGTGGTATCGACTCGTTTTATCTCACCCGCTGCATCTGCCACCGCCGCCCCGAGAACGGCCCCAACGCCTCGCTCTGCCACGCTCGCCGCCGCCGCCATCTGCATCTGCCCAACACAACAAACACCTCAGAATGAAACTCCACACAGACAGACACTAAAATGTTTGTTTAGTTTAGTTTAAGTTCAGATTTTAAGACAAAATATAAACATTAAACTAAATTATTTTGATGAACTTTTAATGAAATATTAATAAAACTTTACATTTATGACATAATACACTTTAATAAACATAAATACTGACACCTGCTCCTGTTTTTCATGTTTTTATGGACTTATATACTTATTTTTGTTTGTATTTTTCTATATTTTAACAGAAATAAAGCAGAGTCTGAGTTTTCTCTCTGTAGAAATAAACATAAATAAAAACACATGAAAAATACATTTACAATTTAAAATAAAAACACCTTAAATGTCTCAATCCAAGTTCACACTGAACATAAAAACGCCTCTGATGTAATAAAACCATCATATGTGTTACTCACCTCAGTCCTGAGTGTGTTTCTCTGAGTCGAGGCCCAGAGACGATCGGCCCGTCTCAGATAAGAGGACGAGCCGCCGCAGAGAGACCCGCCCCCTTTGACCAAAACATGTTTGTATAATGTTTTATATTCACCCCGGGGTTAGTCTGCATTTACAGAGTTTACATGAACATCTGTGGAGAAAAGTGCAGCGGTGTGGCCCATAATAATGTGGCCCATATAAAAGTCTGGACCAGCACATTCCTCTGGTCTTTGAATCAAACGTCACTGAATTAATTTGATTATTTTTACTTTATATTTTAAATGTGAATCAACTTGAAACACAGACACACACACAGACACACACACACACACAGAGACAGAGACACACACAGAGACACACACAGAGACACCCCGACAAACAGACACACACAGACACACACGCACACACACCCCTTTTAACAGCACAAACACACAGACACACACACACACACCGACACACCCCGACACACAATCACACACACACACACGCACATTTTAACAGCACACACATACACACGCGCACACCCACACCCACACTAACCGATACACACACACACAGACACACACACCCCGACACACAAAGAAAAACACACACACATAAACCTGCAGGTCCAAACTCGCTGCAGTGAATCGTGTTAAACTGAGACTGAGGCAGAATTATATTTTGAAGAGGGACATATTTAGTCCCTCCAGTGTGTCCTCTCCAGTGTGTCCTCTCCAGTGTGTCCTCTCCAGTGTGTCCTCTCCAGTGTGTCGTCCCCCGGGGCCTCCTCCTGGTGGGACATGGACACCTCCCCAGGGAGACGTCCGGGGCAGACGCCGGAGTCACCTCAGCTGCTCCTCTCCATGTGGAGGAGCAGCGGCTCTACTCCAGGCTCCGAGTGTCCGGTCGCCCTGTGGTTTTATTTTGTATTTCCTGTACCTTTGTCCCACTGTTCACTTGCCCCGCCCCCATGTCCCTCACCTGTGTCTCGTCCCTCTGTGTGTTCACCTGTGCTCTCCTCTGCCCTCTGCTGGTCCATTGTCTGGATCACACTCTGTTAATTTCCATTTTTGATATTTTTTGTGTTTCGTTTTACTTCTGGTCTTTGTTAAAGTTTATATTAAAGAACGTTTCACTTTTGACTCCTCCCTCTGTTTAAAAACATCGAGTCTTAATGAAGCGTCTCAGCCCCGGAGCCTTAACACCGAGGAGGCGAAGAGTTCGGACGATTTAATAAAACAAACAGAAAAACGTCCTGATTTAACTGCAGACTGATGATCCTTCCCCATCGTCTCTCGTCGTCTTTTCTAATTTTATCCACAGATGTTCCTGAAATACTTTGTTACGAGATTTAATATAAAACACTTAAGCGTTCAGCCGCAGGAGCCAAAATGGCCGCAGCTGTATTTCTGGATGGTCATTTATAAAACCTATATTTAAACTCTCCATCAGTTTCTTTGGTCTCACTTCCAGTCCACTGCCTCGTCCCAGATGATGTCCAGAGGTCGTCCAGATAAAAAAAAAACAAAAAAAAACCTCTCGTCTTCAGTCTCTGGGGCGTCTCCATTACGGATTCATCTGTTCCCTTTTTAAAACTCCAAAATAGAGCAGTAAGTTTGAGGTCAGACGATCGATAACGCTGAAAATAATAAACAAAAGAGTTATGATCGTGTCAGTGGAGCTATAAAAGAGAAGGTTGGTCTATGGAAATTTATAACAGCAGCGAAGAGGACGGAGCGAAACGACACCACAGCTTCAGCTCCAAATGAAACTCATCGAGGCCAGAGCAGGTGTAGAGACCACGAGTGTCATAGCAACCGAAGAGCCAATCAGGAGCGAGGATGGTTTAGCAGGAGCAGGCGCTTAGCAACGCTGTCAATCAAACCTGTTGCTAACGCTAACAGGAGCGACCTCGGGGAAAGAAGGACCTGATTTGTCTGTTATTAATGTTCATATCTTGATTTACAGACACAATAGTGAAATAAAATAAAAAATAAAAAAAATAATAATAATCTCAAAATAACAAAATAAAAACAACTCAAAATAACAATAAATAAATAAATTAAAAAATAAATTAAAAAAAACTTAAAATAACTAAAAGAAATATAATAAAAATAACCAAAAAAACCCCTCTCAAAATAACAAAAATAAATAAATAAATAAACTAAAAAAAAACTCAAAATAACTAAAAGAAATATAATAAAAATAACAAAAAAACCCTCTCAAAATAACAAAAAACAAGTAAAAAAAACCCCTCAAAATAACAAAAAATAAATAAAATTAAAAAAACTCAAAATAACTAAAAAGAATAAATAAATAAATAAAAAATAACCTCAAAAAATAAATAAAATAATACAAATAAAAAAAAATAACATTAACAACATTAAAAAATAAACTCAGAATAATAATAATAAAAAAAAAAAACATGAACCCCAGGATCATGTAGAGGGTTAATATGAACATTTAAGACCAAAATGAGTCTGACAGACGCAGTTATGATGTTGCTGGAACAGGAAGTGCAGCACATGATCACTTCCTGTTTGTAGCGCGGCGGCTAACAGGTTAGCTCTGTCCATTTATATACACAGTCTGTGATCTATACATGTATTTCAACAGATAATCTAGAGCAGTATTAGTATTTGACGCCTGTATAGGACCAGAGCTGGAAGTAGTAGTACTGTACTTAAGTAGAATTTTCAGGTATCTGTACTTTGCTTAAGTACATTAAGTACTTTTACTTGAGTACATTTGAGAGCAGTATTTGTACTTTCTACTCCACTACATTTTTGAACAGGACTGAAAATTAAAAGTACTTTTCATCTGATTTGAGGGGTGATTTTTACCATGTCCATGAAAACATCCTGAATAAAGATTAAGAGTTTGAGCTTCGACTTTGAGCAAAACAAAAATAAATACAGAAAAATAAACGAAATAAAATTAAATTCACAAAAATAAACAAAACAAAAATAAATACAGAAAAATAAACAAACAAAATTAAAGTCACAAAAATAAACAAAACAAAATAAATACACAAAAATTAAACTAACAAAAATAAATGCACAAAAATAAACTAAACCAACAAAAATAAATACAAAAAATAAACAAAACAAAAATAAACAAAACAAAAATAAATGCACAAAAATAACAAAACAAAAATAAATAAAACAAAATAAATACACAAAAATAAAACTAACAAAAATAAATAAAACAAACACAAATAAATACACAAAAATCACAAGAAAAAGAAAGACATTGATTTGTATTTTTACTCTGACCAAAATATGTACAATTTTTAATCAATATCACTCCAAAAATCTGTGTGAAACACTTTTACTTTTGTTTGAGTAACATTTCGCTCTGATATCTGTACTTTTACTTGAGTAACATACTGGAATACTTGCTCGTGTACTGCACAGAGTGTGGAGTGTGTCAGGCTCGTCTCACTCTGGGGATAACAGAGCTGCACAAATAGACCGTCCTGTGCTGCCAGATCAAGTGACACAAAAGCTCTGGAAATGACATCGGGATCAGCGGGACATCGGGGTCTTTACACGTCCATGAACTAAACATCACCAGGTTAGGCTGAGATGAGACGTCAAATTTGAGAAAAATATGATATTATCTGGAATAAACAGTTCACGAACCACGTCTCATATCTGAAAATGACTCAAAGTTGTTCATTTGGGCCGTGTGCGTCGCTTCAGCTGCTGCAAAATATGTGATTTTAGTGGAAAAAATACAAAAATGTTCATGCATTAAAAGAAAAGTGTGTTTATTTTTGCACAGTAGTAAAAATACAGTAGTTTATGAGGAGTAAAATGTTATTAAATGGAATAAATTGTCACGTTTAAGTCACTCAAAGCGCTTTACATCAACGAACCACTCATACATTCACACGCCCGTGTCTTGCCCAAGGACACAACAACAGTATTCACGTGTGAGTGCTGGAATTGAACCGGTAACCTTCAGATCAGTGGGCAAACACTCTACCAGCTCCAGTTTTGTTGTCAGTGATGATGGAGCGTTTAATCCTGTGTAATCTTATTTATTTTATTTGTTGGTTTTCGTTTGGCTTTAATATATCTTAACTGTTTTATTTTCATTTCCTTTCTATTGTCGCTAGCGCCCCCTATGACAGTAATATGAAAAATGTTGGTACTGCGTCCACGTCGGCCACATGTGTCCCGACCGTATGAAGACGTTTCCTTGGATTTTTCTGATCCGTTTTCGCTTTAACGTCTCATTTCTGGTCTCGCTCCAGATGAAAAACGACAACAACATCCAAAATAACGACTCAAACGCTCTGGAAACGCCTCGGACAAACCGCGCGGCTCCATCAAACGTGCGTTTTCTAATTGGTTAAATATCTGTCTGACCCGAGCAGCTGTCCTCTCCGTGTCCCCTGCATCTGGAGCTCGTCCTGTCCTAATCCGATAACTCGAGGTACACGGCTGTCGTTCCAGTCCCGGGACAGGAAGCTGAAACCGGAGACGGCGGAGATTTGCAGGACGCCATCCCCTCCTCGCCTCGTCCGACATGCCCGCTATGCTCCGCCGTGCCCGTTATGCAAGCTGTCACGTCCAGCCCGGGCCCCGTGTCTGAACATACAAGGATAAAACGATGAAACGCCGCGGCTGAGTCCAGATCTGTCCAGAGCAGAGGAACATGTCACTGCAGAGTTCTGTTTTAAGCTCAGACGGTTTATATAAAAGAACTGGACAAAACAGGAAGTGATCGAGTCTGGCGCCATTTTGGTCTTAAATGTTCATATTAACCCGCTCTACATGATCCTGAGGTTTTATTTTGAGTACATTTTTTCTATTTTTTATTTATTTTTTTTGTTATTTTGAGTTCCTCTTTTTTTGTTATTTTGAGATAATTTTTTAACCTTTTTTTGTAACTTTGAGGGGTTTTTTTGTTTTGTTTTTTTGTTATTTTGAGTTAATTTTTTAACCTTTTTTTGTAATTTTGAGGATTTTTTGTTTTGTTTTTGTTATTTTGAGTTAATTTTAGATTTTTTTGTTATTTTGAGTTAATTTTTTAATGTTTTTTGTAATTTTGAGGTTTTTTTTTGTTTTGTTTTTGTTATTTTGAGTTGATTTTAGAATTTTTTTTTGTTATTTTGAGTTAATTTTTTAATGTTTTTTGTAATTTTGAGGGTTTTTTGTTTTGTTTTTGTTATTTTGAGTTAATTTTAGCCTCCCTCTCCTCCTCGCCTGGCTCTCATCCTCTCATCCAGGTTTGATTGACAGCGTTGTTAGCATGTTAGCTACGTCCTTTTATATAAACAGTCTATAGCCGTGTCCTAGTTCGACAAATGCACACTTCGAAGTACCCAACCGACAAAGGGCGCTCCGCCATTGACTGCAAAGGCCGATGGCAGAAATGGGACAGGCCGACGCCAAGGAGTGAACTTCAACCGCGGTCTTTCTTTGCGCTTACGTTACGTCGCCTAGAAACCGTGACGGCCTCTGACTCATGAGCTAAACGTGTAAAATGAACACTGAAATAATCACAGTTTTACTTTTAATTCTTTATTTCATAGAAGAGTCGAGGTGTCGTCGTCGTCTCAGTCGTTTATTTCTATTTAGATTGAACGAAGTCAGGATTTAATGTTTCTCTTTGAAAATCAACAGACAAATATAAAGTTCGAGGTGATTTTTTTCCAGTTGTAGCGAGTATTACATAACTTTAAAAAAATACACCTTGTTTCTCCCGTAGAAGAAGTGACGCGCGGTGCATGATGGGACACAGAAGTGCGTGAAGTCTGCCCGGACGCACGCTTCGTTTACAGTCGATCTCCATGGAAACGCAGGGCGGATCCGTCAGGTGCGCGAAACGGGACGGGCCTGAAGTGACGTACGTGTCCATCAAACGCAGCCGACGAAGCGCGAAACCGTCGCACTGAGACCCGTCCTCGCCTCGACGTGTTCTCTTCCGTCTTCCTGCGTTTACTTTCTCGTCGATGTCATTGTTAACGTCGTTAGGCCACATCCTGTCGTCCAGAGCTCATTATCTGCGTTTAAACCCGCTGTATAACGCCATATGAAAACAACACCTTAGATAAAAGTGTCTAAATATAATCTGGAGCCGTTTGTGAGTCGTTTTCAGGGCTGCTCGTTCAGTTACAGTTGTGCGCGGCGCTAACAGCTCGGCTCAGATCAATAGAAATGGTATAACGTTAAGTGTGCAGCAGGAGCCTCTTACAGTTATAATCTGCTCTCTGGACCGCTCCTCTGCTGCCGACGCCTAATTGGCTTGTTCAAGGGCAACATGATCCTCGGCTCGGACTTTCAGACGATAATCTCCGAGTCTGTGGAGCTTTTAGTGAAACGAGCAGGAGACAGAATCAAAACGACACGCCTCCATCGCACTTGTGAGGGTTTGGTTTTGAGGTTCATGGTTTAAACTGTGGGGGTATAGTGAGGTCAGAGCACAGACACTTTATATAAATGGATGTAGCTAACTTGCTAGCCACCGCGGTACAAACAGGAAGTGATCAAAGGGCGTGCGTCCAGCTCCACCGACTCAAAAACTAAAAAGTGTGTCCCCTCTAATGTCCAACTGCTGCTTCAGACTCATTCTGGTCTTAAATGTTCGTATTAACCCTCTACATGATCCTGGGGTTTTTATTTCACTATTGTGTCTGTAAATCAAGATCTGAACATTAATAACAGACAAATCAGGTCCTTCTTTCCCCGAGGTCGCTCCTGTTAGCGTTAGCAACAGGTTTGATTGACAGCGTTGCCTCTCTCTGCTAAACCAGTGATGTGAATGAGAAGGAGCGTTTTCTTCAACAGCCTCGCTCCTGATTGGCTCACGGTTGCTATGATACTCACGGTCGGAATTCCTAATATGGAACTCTGCTCCAAATTAGCCGCTATAACTGCTAGCCTCTTGGAGCTGAACGCTGTGACATCGCACTCACTTAATCCACTTCTTTATTCAGTCTATTGTTTTAAGTCATGGTCCGTTTAGACTCTGGGCCACACATGGGCAAACTATGGCCCAGGGGCCACACACGGCCCTTTGGGTTTATTAATCTGGCCCGCCGAATGAGACCAAATTATATTAAAGTTGGTAAGGGTAAACCTTGTTCAAAGTTTTTCTGCTGTGTTTATTTTACTGAAATTTAATAGATAAATGATTAATTTAACTAATGCCTTTGGAAAGCAGTTTGTACCATGAGCCGTACATTTTCTGGCTTTGCAATTTGTCACAGGCCAAATCTCTAATGTAACATAAACATATATATATATCCTGGCCCCGCCCCTCTGTCAAACTTTAGAACTCAGTGTGGCCCGTGTGTCAAAACGTTTGTCCATCTCTGCTCTGGACGTTTGTTTATAGAAGAACATTTGTGGACCCGGGACGATTGAGGGACCCCACTCTGGACCCCACTCTGGACCCCACTCTGGACCCCACTCTGGACCCCACTCTGGACAAGTCCAAACACACCGTAGATCTGCCACATCCACAGGATCCAAAACAGACTGAAGAGTTTCTGAAATCCTGCAGGTTTTCGGACGATGGAGTGAAACCTCATCTATGTGACGACCTGACGACACGTGGACAGGGCTCGGAGAGGTCAGCTCCTGGACAGAGGGAGTTATTGAGCTGAGAGAAGTGACCATGGAAACAAAATATAGAACAAAGCGGATTTTAGGAGCAGCAACAGATGGAGCACAGTTTGAACACATCACCTGGTGTTAATGAGTTAATAAAAACAGACGCCTGAGGATCTGAGGTGGAAGAAGCACAGACGCCAGAGCGAAACGTACTCGAGTAAAAGTCAAATTATCACATGAAAAGATCTACTAAAGTAAAAGTACAAAAGCACCTGTTTAAAAATGTACTTAAAGAGTAAAAAGTACAAGTATTTCTTACAGATTTTGAGTCTTTAAAGCTTCAAATGTGGAGATTTTGATAAAGATTTGAGCTGAATTTTGAAGAAACAACTGAATCGATCGATCTTTTATCTGTTTTATTTGTGTATTTGTGTTTTGTTCAAATTCTGAACGTAAAAATAAACCCTCAGCCTTTTCAGCAGCTCTCACACAAAAAGAAAAATACTTTTACTTTTGCTGTTCAAAAATACAGTGGAGTAGAAAGTACAGATACTGCTCTCAAATGTACTCAAGTAAAAGTAAAAGTACACACTCTAAAATGTACTTTACCTAAACCATTTCCTATTTAAATCTTAATTAACCTCATTAAACCTTTTTGCCCAACACTGCCCCCTAGTGATCACTATAAATCCTTTTGATTACTCTTTCAAAAAAGTAATTTAGTGACTGAATAAACTGTAATAGAAACACAGACTTGTTTTTACGCATAAAGAAACTAAAAAAAGCTCAAAATATATTAAAAAAACGGTTATATTTGACACAATCACCATGGAAACCTGCGTCAAACAGCCTCATTTCAGTTTGTGCGCGAGTCTGAAGGCGCAAAACACGGACATAGACTGGTATTTGTATTTATTTAAGAGTAAAACACTGCGTCTGTGGCGTGTCGTGTATTTTGTGCACTATCACCAGAGCGGAAGAGGCGCAGGAGAGGAGAGGGGGAGGGCACGCGCGAGGGGGAGGGCGCAGGAGGAGAGAGAGACACACAGAGGAAGAGAGGAAGAGAGGAAGAGCCCTGTCTCCACGCACAGCCTCAGATCCGCGGAGAGTCATCCCCGGAGCGGCCGCAGCATCACCTCTCCCCCGTTGACGCGCTTTTTTACGCACGTTTCCTCGCCTTTTACGCACGGACCCAGCATGGACACGGCGTGAGGCGCACACACACGAGCGCAGCGGTGTTTCCCGGACGTTTGCGGCGCCCGTTTCGGTCTCAACATGATGGAGTATTGGAGACAGTGCGCGCTCTGGTTGATTAACTGCAAGGTGCTGCCCCCGAACCACCGCGTGACATGGGAGTCCGCGCAGGTTTTCGACTTGGCGCAGACTCTTCGGGACGGGGTGCTCCTGTGCCATCTGCTCAACAACCTCCGGCCCCAGTGCATCAACCTGAAAGAGATCAACCTCCGGCCGCAGATGTCACAGGTAAAATCATAAAGTAAAAACATCAGAGCGACAAAAGTGAACAACTGTGTCTCAAATGTCAATGTGCGACCGAAATGTGACCAAAACGTGACCAAACTCAGCCGTGGACGTGAACACGAGCTGTGCAGCATCACAACTTTTCTCACTTAGGGCTAGAATCAGCCTGGTCCTCGCCTCTGCACAGATGCTGCGCGTAAAAAGGCAAAGCAAAGGAAATTCAAAGTGTTTTACAGAATAAGAAAGACATAAAAATCACAATACAACAAATCAAAACAGAAATAATCGTCATGAAATTAACATTAAAACAGAAAAGTGCAGAATAAACCCCTTTAAGTCACAGCAGATGAACAGAACTGAGTCTGGATTTAAACAAAGTCAAAGTCGAGGCCCGAGTCACATCAGGAAGAAAGAGACAAGTTTAAACTGAACGAAACTCAAACTATAATTCAGCATGAATAGTCCTGGTTTAGTCCTGGTTTAGTCCTGGTTTAGTCCTGGTTGAGTCCTGGTTTAGTCCTGGTTCAGTCCTGGTTTAGTCCATGTTTAGTCCTGGTTTAGTCCTGGTTCAGTCCTAGTTTAGTCCTGGTTTAGTCCCGGTTTAGTCCTGCTTTAGTCCCGGTTTAGTCCTGGTTTAGTCCTGGTTTAGTCCTGGTTTAGTCCTGGTTTAGTCCTGGTTTAGTCCTGGTTCAGTCCTGGTTTAGTCCTGGTTCAGTCCTGGTTCAGTCCTGGTTTAGTCCTGGTTCAGTCCTGGTTTAGTCCATGTTTAGTCCTGGTTTAGTCCATGTTTAGTCCTGGTTTAGTCCATGTTTAGTCCTGGTTTAGTCCTGGTTTAGTCCATGTTTAGTCCTGGTTTAGTCCATGTTTAGTCCTGGTTTAGTCCTGGTTCAGTCCTGGTTTAGTCCTGGTTTAGTCCTGGTTTAGTCCTGGTTTAGTCCTGGTTTACTCCTGGTTTAGTCCTGGTTTAGTCCAGGTTTAGTCCTGGTTTAGTCCTGGTTTAGTCCTGGTTTAGTCCTCCTCATGTGAGATGGTTCATGTGGCTCATGTGGGAGATGTTCTTTGGTGCTGGTCCATGGAGAGACTTGTTCACACTGAGCTGCTTTAAAGTCTCTGAGCCACAGGAGCCACAGGAGCCACAGGAGCCACAGGACACATGTGTGAAGTACTTCCTGGTTCTAGTCCTGACCCGAGCAGCAGTGTTCTGGATGTTCTGGATGTTCTGGATGTTCTGGATGTTCTGGATGTTCTGGATGTTCTGGATGTTCTGGATGTTCTGTCTCGTTTGGAGAGTCCAGTGAGGACGTTACAGTTTATTTTTGACTTGACATGTTTTTCGATGGTAAAAAGCTGCAGATCTTATCGACTCGACGTGGCTGTTAAAGTTTTCTCTTCTGTAACACGTTCATTTTTACACGTTCACTTCAGTTTTTTAAAGAATCCGAGTCATGTTTCATCGATGTCCCTCAGTGAGCGAGTGTGTCCAAAAATGTAAAGCACGTGCGCTGTTTAACGTTTAATATCGGCAGAAGCTCTTAAGACACATTTGAACTCTTAAAATGTGTGTTCGTCTGTTTTATCTCAGTTTTATTTCACGTCTCTGGTTTCTTTAATATTTAAATGTGACGTGTCTTTAGGGAGTTTGGTCGAGTCGGCGCCGATCGAACCCGACGCACGAGGTTTGCCCAAAATCGTTTAATATTTCATTTTTTTAAAAAGTGACGCACGAGTCCATCTGGTTTCTGTGCTCATTTACGTTGACCCTGCCCTGATGGGGGTCACGGTGCAAAGGTCAAAGGTCACGGCATTACCATACTGACCTTTTCGTTTAGCGGAAGTCTGCACTTTTCCAGGTTTAACTGCAGAAATAATCCCTTTTTTCCCCACCGTCCCGCTCAGTGACTGCTCGCTCCGTGGGCTCGTGCATCCGTCTCCGTAAAAATAGGTTGACAAACGCGGTAGGTGGAGGTGGAGGTGGAGGTGGAGCGCGGCGGCCGTTGGCTCCTGCGCGTCTCGTACCATCTGCTTCGGTAACAGGACAGCCGGAGCCAGATTAATATGACTGGATCTGTGAATCTCTGCGTTTGGCGCCGTGACAGAAAACACCTACTCAGTCTGTGGAGCCGCGGTGGAGAAAGTGGACGAGGTTTTTTTAGAGGAAAACATTTGAATAAAACGACACAAAGAAAGAGAAAGCGACGAGAAAGAGCGATACGCGTGCGGCTTTTTATGTAACCGGTGATAATCGCAAACAAATATAAAGTATCTGCAGAAGATTCAGAACAAACCTTTTTCTCCCTGATGTTTTTTAAATCACTGGAGTCACTTTAACAGATGTTTAAATATGGAACTTATTCATAATATTATAAAAATTACAGTGGTCGCTTGTTATATCGTGGTTCATCTTTCGTGGTCTCGCTTTTTCACAGATTTTTTTTTAGCTTTTCTCCAGAGTATGAACGTGCATTGTGTCGTGCGTCTTGATTGGCTGTTGGACTGTAGACCATTGTGTCGTGCGTCCTGATTGGCTGTTGGACTGTAGACCATTGTGTCGTGCGTCCTGATTGGCTGTTGGACTGTAGACCATTGTCCATCAGTCTCCTCCGTGCCGTGTCTCCTGTCCAGTACAGAATGTGTTCAGACAAATTTACATAAACGTTGGGTCTCAGTGTGACTCTGAAGTGCTGTACGTTTGCAATTTGTTTTCTCCCCGACAAAACCCACAATGTCGATGAAACGTTCTGCACCGACAAAGACGCCTACGAAGGTTTGAACTTTGAGAGAGTTTAAACGAGAGAGAAATGTGAGAAAATGTTAACGCCTGTGTGAGAAAAGTGTATAAAGTGTGTGGTGAGGGGTTTGACAGACAAAAACAGAGAGAATAATGTAAAAAATAAAGCTGATGTTTACGTTGAGAGCGGGATTTGAACCTCTAATCTTTGGCTCAGTGGGCAAACGCTCTACCAACTGAGCCACCGTCGCCCTGATAATTACCGTGATGTGAGAAACGTGACTCTAAATTTCACCATCGTCTCACGTTTAAAGTGTTTGTAAAGAAATATCTTAGTTGCCTTTCAGTTGGTTGAGCGTTTGTCCTCTGATCTGAAGGTTGCCGGTTCAAATCCCGCTCCCACAGATGAACACTGCTGCTGCGGTTGTGTCCTTGAGCAAGACGCTTACCCTCCTCGCCCCAGCGTCTGTGTGAATGTTAGTGTTTCCTTGATGTAAAGAGCTTTGAGTGACGTAAAGGTGAAAAATCGCTGTATAAAAATGTGACCAGGACATTTGTTTATTTGTTTATTTATTTTTTGTTTTTCTGTGCGACGTTGCGCAGACGCAGACGCAGATGCAGACGCCACTTTCACTTTCTCAGGTCCAGATCAGACAAAACTCGTCCTTCAGTTTATGAAGTGTCTCCGAGCGTCTCAGTCTGAACCAGACTCATTTTCCTTCGCCACAAAATGAAACGATCTTGAATCTCGAGGTGAAAATGGAATCGTTTTAACGCTGAGGGTCTGTTCAGTGATGGAAGAAGTACAGATACTCCAGCAAAAGAGTACTCAAGTAAAAGTATTAAAGTACCTGTTTAAAAATGTACTTAAAGAGTAAAAAGTCAAAGTATTTAACGCAGATTTTGAGTCTTTAAAGCTTCAAATGTGGTGATTTTGATAAAGATTTGAGCTGAATTTTGAAGAAACGACTGAATCGATCGTTGTTTTTTCAGTTTTTATTTGTTTATTTTTGTTTTGAACGTGTTAAAAATAAAACTTCAGACTTTTCAGCAGTTCTGACACAATAATAAGAAGTAGAAAGTACAGATACTGCTCTCAGATGTACTCAAGTTAAAGTAAAATCTAGTACTTTACTGCTTTTCCTTGGTTCCGTTCTGTTTCTTCTGGTGTTCAATCGTCTCTGGTGCAAAGTGAATTATGTTTGTTTGGTATAAATGTGTTTTCTTGTGACGGTGACATGAAGTGGCCGTTTCCTGGCAAAGCTCTGAACCGCGGTCGATGTGAAAACATGATACAGACGCTGGAGTCGTGCGGCTGGACCTGACGTAAATATAGACGATAAACGATAATATGGAAACTCATTTACGCCACTGACGCAAACGTTTAAACGGCAAAAACGATTATAAAGCTACAATATTGTTCAAAATCATGAGCTGTGATAAATAAACAGCAGAAGGAAACAGTTTAGTCGTTAGTTTGAGTCTGTAATGGACATCGCTAACCTGCTAGCCGCCGCGTTACGAACAGGAAGTGATCATAAACGCACTTCCTGCTCCATCGACGTCGTACCTGCTGCTGTCAGACTCATTTTGGTCTTAAATGTTTGCATTAATCCGCTCTACATGATCCTGGGGTTCATTTTTTTATTATTTTGAGTTTATTTTTTTAATTTAAATTTTTTTTTTGTTTTTGTTATTTGGAGTTTTTAAATTTTTTTTATTAATTTATTTTATTTTTTGTTATTTTGAGTTTTTAATTTTTTATTTCTTTTGTTATTTTCATTATTTTTTAGTTATTTTAGTAGTAGTAGTAGTTGTTTTTGTTTTTGTTTTTTTGGGTTATTTTGAGTTTATGAATTGAATTGAATTGAATTAAACAACTTTTATATAATTCTACTTTGTGATCAGTGACAAAAACGACGATCTAGCGGAAAATATTATGGATTAAGTCACTTTTTCTGCTCATTCTGGCGATACAACGTGGATCACGATTTTATAAAATGTCTCCTAAACGATTATAGGCGTTACCTTCAACATCCTCTCTCCTGATTGGCTCTTTGGTTGCTCTTTGTGTCTGAACGAGGCGGCGTCTTCTCTCAGATCGTTGTAGCGGCGGTGGAGTCGTGGGGAGGACGCCGTCGTTCCGGCTCTGACACGGTGCCGTACTTCGGGGATGAGGAGTTGTGGAGTTATTTTTAGTCTGTTTGTTTTCCGCCCGAGTGACCGTCTTACTCACTGAGTCGGCGATTAGCGCTGAGCGAGTGGATGTGTGAGCGTCTGCAGCGCAACGCCAGGTTTTTTGGATCTTCTTTTGAAACTACTTTTGTTACGTAACGAGAGAACGAGAACGGCAACGGAGCCAAAGTGTTGAATCTACAGTTTGAGGATTTGCTGTTTATGTAAATGGACGTAGCTAACCTGCTAGCCATCGACTCTGGCTCCAGTTCACTTTCCATTGAAAAACCGTGTCCCCTCTCCAGATAAGGCTAAAGCTAACTCATTATATAAAGTTTGAACGCTGTAGCTGTGAGTTTAACCTTCCTCTTACATCATTTATTTCAATTCAAACTTCAAATCTTTATCGATAAACCCCCACACACAACACGAGACACGTTACATATGTTTGTTATTAGTCCACGTTTTTGTGATATTCTCAATATTATTGCAAAACTGGGGAGATTTGGGAGTATTTTTGTTGTAATATGATCAGATTTGAGCAGCGGTGAAAAAGTCCCTTTTATTGAAAATTATTGGCACATTCTGCTGTTTATTTGCTCCAGCTCATGTGTTTGAATGAAACAGTCGATTTAAAATTACTCACTGGGATTATTTTGCGTTTATTTATTTATTTATTATTATTTATTATTATTTTATTATTTTATTTTATTATTTATTATTTATTTATTATTTTTGGCGTTATTTTAATCTTAATCAGTGACGTAAAGTCGTTTCAATATTGTCCTTTTTCGCGATATGTCGGGGTTTAAAATGGACAAAACACCAGATTCCATTTGCCAACAATCGCACAAAGTAACCGTCCAATCAGAACGCTCAATCAAAGTCGTTTTTATGATCGCAACTTCCAAAAACATCCCAAATTTCCCAAATAGATCCACATGAACGCAGATCGCTCCAGCGTCGTCTTTTCTTCTCGTGTCGACATTGTGATGGAAGCCCCTCCCTGTGTCTCCCCAAAGTCACATTTACATAAAAGAGGGCGGGGCCACTCCCCCGTTTTCCTGCATAATTCATGAGTCCGGTGGCAGCTACTTAATCATTGGCCGCTGTGAACACATGGGACGCCGCCGAGGCCCCACCCCAGGGACCCGCGGAGACAAAGGCAGTAACGGGACGGGCCACAAAGAGCCGCGGCCTCCACGCGAGTCTCTCTGAGGACAGCGCGGGTCCTGGAGGGTTAGCGCCGCCTCCTCCGCCGCCGCGATGTGGTTAGCGAGTAATTAAAGCACAATGGGTTTAGACACGGGGGACGTGAGCTTCAGGAGCTTCTGCTGTTTCAATTATGTTTCAGGACGTTTAGATTCACGTTTAGAGGCAGAAAAAGAATCAAACGTCAGAGTTTTGTGAGAAAGACCAAAGCAGGATGAAGGCTGGGTGTCGTTAAGGTTTTGCCGATACGACATGTACCTCGATACAGAACTTTTATGAATCGATACAAGACGATACGATATATTTCAATACGATTCAGTGAAAAATATAAAGGCTTTTGTGACTCTTAATGATCAGCCTCATTCACCAAAATAAACATTAATGGAGCATTTATCTGCTGTTTACTGAAGATGAATTTACATAAAGTGCATTTTTCTAACTAGAAGCACATATCAGACTGTTCCATGTGTCAGTTTTATTCATCCCCAGTTTATACGAGCTCCACATTTACATTTACACAGAGACATGTGCAGATTAACAGTTTAACTGTGCAAAGATCATCTGAAAAACACCTGATTTAGTGAAACAAAACAGAGAATAAAATGTCAAATATTCTGTATAAACACATTTCTTTCGTCTAAACAGCCTCACAATCGAGCTGTGACAGAGTAATGTGGTAAAATATACAAAAAGCCACATCAATACAGCAGACCGTGATATCGATACTGTATCATCATCTCAAACAATACGATATTTAGATATCTTTGCACACCCCAAACCAAAGTGTGTTTTCTCTTCTGTGAACATAGAGCGTGGATGAGGACTCAAAGACACGGTAAATAAATAATTGTCTCAAAAGCTTTGCAAATGTTTAAAGAGTCCACAGACACAGCACAGAAGAGAAAACACATATTGGTTAGGTCATTCTTATAAAACTCTGATGTTTGGTGAGTCTTTGTCAACCTCCAAATGTGAATCCAAATGTCCAAAACTAGAACTAAAACAGTGATCATCTTGTGTTGCCAGATCCTGTGTCTAAAACCAGTTTTCCAGGTGAGTTAAAGCTAAATGCAGCCGATCGTTGACGCTAATGTCGCCTGAAATGGTTAGAAGTTCAGACCTGGTGACCCTGAAAACGCAGCTGTTCTGTTTGACTTTTTAAACATTTGAAAAGCTTTTGAGACAATTATTTAAAATATTATAAAGTCGGACATGTGGTTTAAAATGGAGCCAACACTCACAGCTGCGTTTTCAGGGTCACCAGGTCTGAACTTCTAACCATTTCAGGCGACATTAGCGTCAACGATCGGCTGCTTTTAGCTTTAACTCACCTGGAAAACTGGTTTTAGACACAGGATCTGGCAACGCAAAATGATCACTGTTTTAGTTCTAGTTTAGGACGTTTGGATTCACGTTTGGAGGCAAAAAAAAGTCTCACCAAACCTCAGAGCTGAGATGAAAATGACCAAACTCGTAACATTTCGTGGACTTTTTCCAATACAGAAGAGATAATGTTCATCACCGTGGCAACAGTCCAAGTTTTTATCGTTCTTAATCCCGTCAGAACTCATTTCCTCTTGTGTTTGCTAATGATTAACCGGCGAACGTGCAGCGATGGGACGATTACGCCGTTTAACCCTCAGTATCTGGATTATATTAGCTGAAAACAGGAACTAAAGCAGGTTTAGTCGTAGAACGGAGAGAATAGAAAGAGAAAGTGCAGTTTGAGTTTGAGCCTTTAACAGGTCGAGCGTTTGTTATAGTTTTATGTGCAATTATTTTATTTAGAAACATTAAAAAAGATGAACCAGCTGAAGATTTGAGAGTGAATCCTGAGTTTGAGCTGCTGTTTTACAAATAAAAATACTCAAGTAAAAGTAAAAATATCACATGAAAAATATCTCCCTAAGCTCCTGTTTAAAAATGTACCTAAAGAAAGAAAAGTACAAGTATTTCTCACAGATTTTGAGACTTTAAAGCTTCAAATGTGGTGATTTTGATAAAGATTTGAGCTGAATTTTGTTGAACAGAAACGACTGAATCCATCGTTTTGTTTTTTTTTTTTCTGTCTTTATTTGTATATTTTTGTTTTGCTCAAATTCTGAACTTTTACTTTTCCAGTTCAAAAATGTAGTGGAGTAGAAAGTACAGATACTGCTCTCCCTTGTACTCAAGTAAAAGTAAAAGTACACACTGTAAAATTGTACTTCAGTGCAGTACTTTTACTTTTCCACCTCTGCAGATAAATCCTCAGCTCCGTGTCGTTCTGTTGCCGTTGGAGTGCGGTGCTTTTGTTTGGCTCAGATTATCGACATTATTCATAGTTTTGAGAGTTTTTGCCACGCCCTCTTTTATTCTGATCGATCTGCAGGGCATCTGGAGTAGTTTGACTCTCTGTACTAATGTGTTTGGATTTTTGGATCAATATAACGTCCCTGAAGCTCTGATCAGCGTTTTGCTCCATAAACCAGAGACAGACACAGTTTGACCCCAGCAGCACATGAGCGGCTCACGGGGCTGTGGCTCAGTTTGGCCGTGGCTCAGTTTGGCTCTCTTTGTGGCTCACTTTGGCTCTCTCTGTGGTGAGCTCCGCTTGCTCAAGTTCCTCTCTTGTTTCTTGAAAGGCTGTTTTGATGTGAAGATTTATACAGTGGCAGAAGCGTTTACTCTTGTGCAGTGAAGCTGCTCTGATCAGGAGGGAGTCTGAGCGTCTGAACGGGAGCGAGGAGCAGAGAGAGGGGAGCGGGGAGAGAGGAGAGAAGGGAGAGGGGAGCGAGGAGAGGGGAGAGGGGAGAGAGGAGAGAAGAGAGAGGAGCGTGGAGAGAGGGGAGTGGAGAGAGGGGAGAGAGGATCGAGGAGAGAGGAGCGGAGAGAGAGGGGAGTGGAGAGAGGGGGGAGTGGAGAGAGGGGAGAGAGGAGCGAGGAGAGAGGAGCGAGGAGAGAGGGGAGTGGAGAGAGGGGGAAGTGGAGAGAGGGGAGAGAGGATCGAGGAGAGAGGAGAGGAGAGAGGAGCGGAGAGAGAGGGGAGTGGAGAGAGGGGGGAGTGGAGAGAGGGGAGAGAGGAGCGAGGAGAGAGGAGCGAGGAGAGAGGGGAGTGGAGAGAGGGGGAAGTGGAGAGAGGGGAGAGAGGAGAGAGGAGAGGAGAGAGGAGAGGAGAGGAGAGAGGAGCGAGGAGAGAGAGGAGAGAGGAGAGGAGAGGGGAGCGAGGAGCAGGGAGCTGGGAGAGAGGAGAGGAGAACGGGGAGCGTGGAGCGAGGACGATAAGCAGCTGGTTCAGTGAATAAAACTGAATAGATAAATATCGTTCGACTCAAACATTCTAAATCTAAATCCTTGTGTCAAAATCTTTTCAGACGTTTTAAAAGTCGACCGTGTTCGCTCTGGTTTAAAATGGAAACACTTTCAGCTGCATTTTCAGGGTCGCCAGGTCTGAACGTCCAGAATCAGCCGCTGACCTCTGACCTTTGAGCTTCGTTAGCATCGACGACTCGCTGCAGATGATCCCGACGAAAACTATTTACATTTTACCGCAAACTGGTTTTAGTCGCACGGGATCTGGCAACTCAAAGTGACACGACAACAAAATGTAAAGACGATATGAAAATGAAATAAAAATCCTGCAAATCTTTCTCGTTTCTGTGTAAACTTTATAATATGGTGCGAATCGTGCGGCTCGGGTTGAGTCACAGCTGTGGGTCTCACCGTCAGACGAGTTCTGTGCAGGAAATCAGGAAATGGAATAGAGGAAGGAAGTGAAACTCAGTGTGGTCCCAGTGAAGCAGAGACACGACAGACACAAAAGAGCCTAAACACGGCGGCTCTCCGGCTCTTCGGCTCCTCTGCGGACGTGTTCTGAGGCCACGTGCAAAAACGGCGAAAGTGAAAATGCTAAAGGTGAAGTTTGGTTTCAGTGAGCGCAACGAGAACAGGGTTAAAAACGAACAAAGGCCCCGCTTGAAATGACACTGGAGATTCACCACAAGCCACAGACTCGAGTCAAACTGATTCTTCTCGACCTTTTTCTCTGTAGCTCCTCGTTTCTACGGCGGACATGTTTGCACCACAAGAGCCAGACACCTGTTAGGTTCAAACTTTATGATTTTAAGCTCGTACCAGAGACCGTTTATGTAAATGCACAAAGCTAACGTGCTAGCTCCAAACAGGAAGTGATCACGGGCGATGGAGGAGGTCACTGCACGAAGCGCTCTTAAGTTTGTAGTAAATTTAAATAGTTAAACTGGATAAAATGATCAAAATCGTCCTTGTGTATTATATTATATTGAAATGTGCAGAGCTGCTGGACACGGCGGTCAGACACAAGAGCGAAATGTGCGTCGTACACAGGAGCCGTCAGGTGTGGAACGAGACACGAGGAGGTTTACGGTTTAGTCCAAGAATTGATCAGGTTGAGCCGTAGACTGTTTATATAAATGGACGTAGCTAATGTGCTAGCCGCCGCGCTCCAAACAGGAAGTGATCATGAACGCACTACCTGCTCCATCGACTTAAATGTTCGTATTAACCCTCTACATGATCCTGGGGTTTTTATTTCACTATTGTGTCTGTAAATCAAGATATGAACATTAATAACAGACAAATCAGGTCCTTCTTTCTTTTTTCTTTTTTTTGTTTGTTTTTTTGTTATTATTATTTATTTATTTATTTATTTATTTATTATGTATTTATTTTTAAGTATTTTTTATTTATTTATTTTTATTATGTATTTTTTATGCCTTTTCCCCCTGAGCTCACTCCCTTGTTATTATTATTTATTCATTTATTTATTTTTTATTTGTTTTTATTTCATTTTTTTTTTTTTAATACATTTTTATTATGCCTTCTTTCCCTGAGTTCACTCCCACTAGCAACAGGTTTGATGGATTTATGTATTTATTTTTTATGTATTTATGTATTTATTTATTTATTTATTTTATTTATTTATTTTATTTGTTTTGGTTTTTTTTTACTTTCTTTCCCTGAGCTCCCTCCTGCTAGCGTTAGCAACAGGTTTGATTGACAGCGTTGCTAAGGGAAGGGGCGTTACCTTCCACAGCCTCAAGATATGAACATTTAACCCTATAGCGTCGGATGCTAGCGCTACAGGCTACAGGGTTAAACAGTCTCGCTTTGGATTGGCTCTTTGGTTGCTATGATACTCGCAGTTAGCTCCAAATTAGCCGCTATACCTGCTAGCCTCGATTAGCTTAATTTGGAGATAAATGCTCAGTCACTTCTTTACACATTTTACTGTTTTATCTGTTTTTTCCGTCTTGTTTAAAGCTGAGTTTGCATTTTCTTTTGTCCAATCATCTCTTTTCTCTGTGTAGCTCCTCCCCTCAATCAAAACAAACCTAAAGTGGGCGGGGCAGTTCAGACTTACGGTTCAAAATTAGACACAGCGACTTTCACAGGTCGAATTCAATATTTGCATCTGTTTTTCATGTCTAAACTCTACACGGATTAAAACGGACTCGCCTCAGATCAGTTTCACTTTCACTTTCGTCCGAGCGTGAGCAGATACTGTACGTCACACGTTTAAATGTATATTTCATAAACGCAGACGCTCTCCGCCGCCAAACAGCACATGACCTGGTTTCCTGTAAAGACGTAACACGCGGAGAGAAGACGCTTTTCAAAACCGACACAGAAAAACACACAGAGCTGCTCCTTCCCTTTTTGTTTCAGCGACAAAAGAAAGTTTGACAAATATAGAACGAATGAGACGTGGGCGAACAAACCCCAAAAGTTCTGTCAATGTTTCAAGTTCTCCAGAAACTTATGCCTGAGTTTCAGTTTCTAGAGACGAGTCAAGTTTAAAATTCACAAACGTTCAACTCACGGACAGTTTAAAAACATGGACATAGCAACGAAAGAGCCAATCAGGAGCCAGGATGTGGAAGGTAACGCCCCTTCCCCGAGCGACGCTGTCAATCAAACCAGTTGTTAGTGGGAGTGAACTCAGGGAAAGAAGGTATATAAAAAAAAATAAGTAAATACATAAAAATAAATAAATAAATAAAAAACAGATAAAAAGGAATAAATAAAAAATAAATAAATAAATTAATTAATTAATTAATAATAATATAATAAATAATAATAACAAGGGAGTGAGCTCAGGGAAAGAAGGCATAAAAAACATAAAAAAATAAAAAAAAGAAATAAATTAAAAAATATATAAAAAAAACCCCAAAAACATAAAACAATCAAACCTGTTGCTAGTGGGAGTGAGCTCAGGGAAAAAAGGCATTAAAAAAATACATAAAAATAAATAAAAAATAAAAAATAATAAATAAATTAATAATGACAAAAAAGAAAAAAGAAAAAAAAAGGTGCCTGATTTGTCTGTTATTAATGTTCAGATCTTGATTTACAGACACAATAGTGAAATAATAACCCCAGGATCATGTAGAGGGTTAATACAAACATTTAAGACCGGAATGGCGAGTCGGAGCTGGCAGCGCCATTTTGGTCATTTTCTCCAGTTTATCTATTTAAATTAGGACAAACTTGAAAGAGCAGAACAGTGACCTCCTCGATCTTAAACATCCCAAAATCCACATATTTATGTCTGGAGTTGTGTTTTGTTTCAAACCTGCAGATTTAGGCTGAGTTCTTCTCTCAAACTGACAACACTCTGTTCCACCTTGTGATGTCATCATGTGGTGATACAGGAAGTGCTCCACTGTGTTTTTAAACTCCACACACCTTCATTTCTAGAATCATTTGGATCATTTCAGTCCTGGAGTTGTCTCTTATCTCGACTGAACTAAAGGTAAAAGGAGGAGTTAACATGAAAACTACCACTTGATGACATCACTAGGTGGAACGTCGCATTTTGATCTTTGCAGATGTTACAGACTAATAATAAAGTGACTCAAACATGTGAATGAAACAAAACACAACTCCAGGTCTGTTTGTGACGAGGAAACATTAAAACACAGATCAGAGTTGTGTCGTACGTCCACTTTAAGGCTGTATAACGTTTTGACACTTATCTCTGTAAATCCCATGAAGCGTCGAGCGAATGTCGTATTCTGAATGTGCGAAAACCTTTAAATTACATCGAATTGAGCGTGTAATCTGCTCAGGCCGATCCATGTTTAAAACCCTCCGTTTATGTGACTGTATGGAGCCTCGTTCTGCTCGTTCTGCTCGTTCTGCTCGTTCTGCTCGTCCTCTGTGCGTTTCTATGGGAACAATAAGACCCGTCCTGGATAATTGGGCCGTTTGTGTCATGGACCTCATCGTCCCGCTGCATCCCGCCCCGTTTTACCGACGCACAGGACGCCACGCACGGAGCTTTTCACACTTTAACGTCCAAAAAACAAATCGGACGACCACAGTTTGGACTTTAAGTGTTTTGCCCAAGGACACAACCGTAGAACTGATCTGTGAGACGCCACGAAGGTCACGGATTTATGTCTGTGAGTGAAAACGAGGGAGAGGAGGAGGGAGAGAGGGAGAGGAGGAGAGGGAGGGAGAGAGGGAGAGGGAGAGGAGGAGGGAGAGGGAGAGAGAGAGGGAGGGAGAGAGAGAGGGAGGGAGAGAGGGAGGGAGAGAGAGAGGGAGGAAGAGAGGGAGAGAGAGAGGGGGGGGGCAGGGAGAGAGAGAGAGGGGGGGACAGGGAGAGAGGGAGAGAGGAGGAGAGAGAGAGGGAGAGAGAGAGCGACAGGAGGAGAGAGGGAGGGAGAGAGAGAGAGGAGGAGAGAGGGAGGGAGAGAGGAGGAGAGAGAGAGCGGCAGGAGGAGAGAGGGAGGGAGAGAGAGAGGAGGAGAGAGGGAGGGAGAGAGAGAGGAGGAGAGAGGGAGGGAGAGAGAGAGGAGGAGAGAGGGAGGGAGAGAGGAGGAGAGAGAGAGAGAGGGAGGGAGAGAGGGAGAGAGAGAGTCATATATATATATATATGAGAGAGACAAACAGAGAAAGAGAGGGAGAGAGAGGTGCAGAGGGGGACAGAGGGACGGAAAGAGAGAGAGCGGGGGAAGAGGGAGAAAGAGGCATAGAGACGAGTACAGAACACAGAGAGAGAGAATGAGGGAAAGAGAAAGGGAGAGAGGGGGAAAGAGAGAGAAAGAGGGAAAAAAGAGAGAGAGAGGCATGAGGAGAACATGGAGAGAGAAAATGAGAGAAAGAGGGAAGGAGGGAGAGTGTTGGTGGAGTGTTTGTCCACTGATCTGAAGGTTTTTTGGTTTGAATCGTGCTCTGGACATAAACACTGACCCACAGGTTGATGGTGTGATTCCTCACAGTGAACGCTGCTGTTGTGTCCTTGGGCAAGACACTTCCCCCATTGCCCCTCAGTGTCTGTGTGTATTTCCTTGATGTAAAACACTTTTCTACCTTCAAAGCTCAAAGCGCTTCATAAAAATGTGATCTTTTACCATAAATTTGCAATGTTTATTTTTTTGTTTTTTACTGAAATGTCGTCAGAAGAAAAACATCGACGTCATAAAAATAAACATTATGAACCAAAACCTTCGTCTCGTCTCTGGAGCTCTGTCCACGTTCGGTCCTGTCACGTCCACAGCGTCTGCAGCCGACAGAGTTTATTTTTCTGAAGGAGGAATCGCACCTGTCACTTCGTAAACACCGTTTCATTGGACGTCGCCGTTTGTGGCGGCGCCAACGTTTGGCCACTGAAGGAAACTTAATGCAATCGACAGAGGTTTGTTCTGCTCTGTCATCAGAGCGACGCCAAGAGAGAAGAGAGGGAGAGAGGCGTAGAGACGAGTGCAGAACATGTAGAGTGACACCGGAGAACATGGGAGAGAGAATGAGAGAGAGAGAGAGAGAGGGGAGGAGGGAGAGGGAGAAAGAAATAGAAGGAGAGAGAAAGAGAGAGAGAGAGAGGGAGAAAGAGAGAGAGAGAGAGGGAGAAAGAGAGAGGGAAAGAGAGACTTGGAGAGAGAGAGGGAAAGAGAGAGAGAGGGAGGGAGAAAGAGAGAAGGCAAGAGAAAGAGGGAGAGAGATGGAAATAGAGAGAGAGAGGGAGAGAGGGGTCATGTGCAAACTGGAGCGATTGGAGCTTTGAATCACCACAGTAACAGACTCGCTTGATAAAATATGGATAATGTTCATAATCAGTGATGAGGTTTGAGGAGGTGATGGTTCTGTCACAGACGACGTCTGTGGAGGTGGGGCGGGGCTCTGTGGAGGTGGGGCGGGGCTCTGTGGAGGTGGGGCTCTGCGGAGGTGGGGCTCTGTGGAGGTGGGGCGGGGCTCTGGGGGCGGGGCTCTGTGGAGGAGGGGCGGGGGATTATAAATGAGAGGGTGATGTCGTTTGGATTCACCCGATGTAAATGTTTACGGTTTGTTTGTTGTTTTATGTCGTTCCAATCACATTATTGGCGTCACACCTGATTTTTTTCATCTTAAACATAAAAAAAACATGAAAAACAGAATTAGAGCTACAGAAACAGTTGTACCTCACTGACCTCATGCATTCAGAGCATTCTAATTATTCACCACAATGAGTTTATAAGCACTTTTCACAACTGTCAGACACCAGAGCAGAGGTTTGCCGTCACAGTGAAGCTAACAACAATTAGCATGTGTGACCAGTTCAGCGCTATTGACATCACTCTGTGCTCTGGGTGGTGTTTTCCGGGTCTTTCTAAACGTTGTGTTTCGGGTGTTGTTTTCCAGGTGTTGTTTTCCGGGTCTTTCCTCAGAGAAGGTTCTGCTGGTCTCATTGTTTCTATGGCAACACAAAAACAAATCAAATAATCATAACAACAACATAACTTATCTGGTTGAATTCGATACTGTATAAGGCTCGTCGACTGTTCGTAGGTCGGTCTCATCACGATCGCCGCGTCAGGGTCGTTCTATTTCACGCAAAATTTGTTTTGTCTCATAAATGTGCTCAGATTCCACCAAATAAGTTTATTATATTATACTTTTAAATAAGGAACGACACATTTTACTCAAATACCTGGGGGAAAAAAACAAAAAAAACATGTACAGGGACAGTGATTCTTCCAAATACTTTAACTTGAGTCACAGTTTCAGAAGAATACTGGTTATTTTTGGTGTTTTTACATAAACGAGGTCAAATTAAATGCACTAAAAGACAAAATATATAAATGTCAGAACGTAAAAATGACAGAGGGTCGTTCTAAGGTGACACAGAGGACAGACGCCTGCACCAGAACAGAACAACTACATTACACTGAATCATTATCTGCAAATATAACTGATAGAAACAATCGATATTTATTATCTTTTGGATTTGAATTCTGGCCTGGGACCTGCTATTAATCACTGTGGAGTGGCTCTAAAAGCTCCATCGGAATCAATACACTGATCCTTTACTGGAAACACTCTCTATAAAAAGCCCCTGACACAGCGGCGAAAAAACAGCATTTGGTGCAAGTAAAAGTAAAAGTAAAAATTAAATAACGACGTTCTGTAGTTTCACACCTCCTCTTTGTTTAGTGCCGTTACCGTGGTTACAATGGCCAGAGCAGTTAAAACGGCGAGTCTGGAGCCGAGTTCTATATTTGGAAGTCCGACCGCGAGTATCATAGCAACCAAAGAGCCAATCAGGAGCGAGGATGTTGAAGGTAACGCCTATAATCGTTTATGGCACATTTTATATAATTGTGATAATCGGCAACAAAGATAATCCACGTTGTATCACCAGAATGAGCAGAAAAAGTGACTTAATCCATATTTTCAGCTAAATTGTCATTTTTGTCACGGATCACAAAGTAGAATTTTATAAAAGTTGTTTAAACATGGAACTTATTCATAACATTAAAATTCTACCTATTAATGATCGTGATATAATCGTTAATCACAATTATTTTGCCCAGGATAATCACGACACTAAATATCAGTATCGCTTAGCAACGCTGTCAATCAAACCTGTTGCTAACGCTAACAGGAGCGACCTCGGGGAAAGAAGGACCTGATTTGTCTGTTATTAATGTTCATATCTTGATTTACAGACACAATAGTGAAATAAAAACCCCAGGATCATGTAGAGGGTTAATACGAACATTTAAGACCAGAATGAGTCTGAAGCAGCAGAGACAGAGAGAGGACAGATAAAAAAAATAAAAAATAAATTTAAAATACAAAAAAACAAAAAAAACAATCTCAAAATAACTAAAAAAAGCTTAAAAATTACAAAAAAGCAAAAAAAAATAAATAAAAAAACCCTCAAAATAACTAAAAAAAAAGCTTAAAAAATAAAGTCAAAATAACAAAAAAGCAACAAAAAAACAAAACAAAAAACAAACTCAAAATAACAAAAAAACTGAAAAAAATAAAAATAACAACAACCCCCCCCCCCCCCCAAAAAAAAAATCTCAAAATAACAACAAAAAAAAATAATAAAATAAAATAAAATAAAAAATAAACTCAAAAAAAAAAAAAAAAGAACCCCAGGATCATGTACAGCGGGTTAATACGAACATTTAAGACCAAAATGACGAGTCTGATGATGATCGAGGGAACAGGAAGCGCGCTCATGCTCACTTCCTGGTTGAAACGCGGCGCTAGCAGGTTAGCTATGTCCGTTTATATATAGTCTGCGATTCTACTCAGAGCTGTTGAGCGTTTATTTATCATTATTTACCCGTTGCTGTGGCGATGTCATGTTGATGTCCGCAGAGCAGTGATATCAAATGTGATTTAACCGTTGCCGGAACTACTTTTGTGTCACGTAGAGTTAGCGCGCGGCGGTTAGACGTCAGAATTCTCACTGAGAGTTGTACAAATGAGAGTAACAGTTGTGTGTTTGTGACTCACAGTTAAAGGTTAGACGTGAGCTCTGAAACGCGCCTCAGACCGGGGCGCTGTGACGGCGGCCCGCGGCGGCGTCGGCAGCTCTGTCAGAGTCACTGTAGTGGAAGCGTGTGCCGAGCCGAGCGCATCCAGCCCTGCGAGACACGACTGATTTTACTACCAAACGCACAACATCACTGCACAGCCAGAGCTCCACTTTAAACAAACACTATTTTCAGGTCGATTTTTATTCACGATTAGCTTTAGCGCTGTACAACGATGCTAACATGGGATTTGGGGCGACAGCGGCTCAGTTTGTAGAGCGTTTGTCCACTGATCTGAAGAATGGCAGTTTGAATTCTGCTCTCTACATAAAAAACATCATGAGTTGAGCGACTGACCTGAAGTTATCGGTGCGATTCCAGCTCCCACAGATGAGACTGTTGTTGTGTCCTTGGGTAAGACACTTGTCTGTACAACGTTCAGACACAATAGTGAAATAAAAAACCCAGGATCATGTAGAGCAGGTTAATACCAACAGTTTTCTTTATTTTTTTTAAAGTAAAAGTAGAGTAAAAGTAGGTAAAGTAAAAAGGTAAAGTAAAAAAAAAAAGTGATGATAATAATAATGAAATCAAGTAATTACATAAATAAGAGAACAGACATATAATGAAATTAATTAAAAATAAATAAAAATAAATAAATAAGAATAAAATAAAAAATACAATAAATTAAAAATAAATAAATACAATTCAAATAAAAAAATAAATTAAATAACAAATTCAATTAAATAAAAATAAAATAAATACAATTGAATAAAATAAAACAAAATAATAATAGGTAAAATACTCTTGATAATTCACCTGTTTGTCAAAGTACTCCAGAAACACATCCCATATCAAATGAAAAGTGCTCTCTAAATTAAAATAAATTTCTAGTTTGACATGTTTCATTATGTCATACAATAGATTAATGTAAATTGGAGGTTTTTTTGTTTTGTTTTTTTTTGTTTCCAGTTCAATAAGATAAATCAATACAAACATTTAAGACCAAAATGACGAGTCTGAAGCAGCAGGTACAGAGAGGACACAGTTTTACAATAGAAAGTGAATTGGAGCCAGAGTGGACGGCGCCTGGAGCGGCTCATGGTAACATTTAATTTATTTTCTTTAAACACAAACAGCGTGAGGTAAATGAGGCAGAACAGCTCTGTAAAAATACAGGTTTTAATTTTACTCGACATTTTGAGCCTCATCTCGTGTCGTCGGGGCTGAAGTCGCACACGGAGCTCACGGAACATAAACACTGATATAGAGAGGGTTTTAATACAGGACCTGATGTGGCGGCGGCGGCGGGGGGCGGGGCCTCGTTGGTGAACAGGGAGCTGTGGCGTTATTAACTTGTCTGTGAGATATATAGGAGTGTTTTGGATGGAAGCCTCAGAGGAAACGAAACGCGCTCTAATAACTCTATAACTCTATAACGTCGTGACAATCCTCCATTTTCTTCACCGTGAAACTGTGAGAAATAAAAAGAGAATGTTTTATTTTATATTTGTTTAATGACACATTTTAAATCTTAATATTTCATTTTTATTAATGTTTCATCATCACAAACAGACCTGGAGTCATTCTCACATGTTTAACACACAAACAGTTCTTCTCTTGAACTGAAAACACTCTGTTCCACCTTGTGATGTCATCATGTGGTGATACAGGAAGTGCTCCACTGTGTTTTTAAACTCCACACACCTTCATTTCTAGAATCACATGAATCATTTCATCTCTGGAAATTCTCGCAAATCTCGACTGAACAAAAGGTAAAAATGAGCTGTTAACTTGAAAACTACCACTTGATGACATCACAAGGTGGAACAGAGTGTTTTGTGTTGAGGGTTTGTGTGTTAAACATGTGAATGAAACAAAACACAACTCCAGGTCTGTTTTTAAGGAGTAAACAGGATTAGAACATGGATTAAATCTACAAGAGTCAGTTTTGTGTCATATAGGACCTTTTAAACATGCTCTGTTCCACCTTGTGATGTCATCAAGTGGTAGTTTTCATGTTAACTCCTCCTTTTACCTTTAGTTCAGTCGAGATAAGAGACAACTCCAGAGATTAAATGATCACACACCTTCATTTCTAGAATCATTTGGGAGTTTAAAAACACAGTGGAGCACTTCCTGTATCACCACATGATGACATCACAAGGTGGAACAGAGTGTTTTCAGCCTAAATCTGCAGGTTTGTGTGTTAAACATGTGAGAATGAAACAAAACACAGCTCCAGGTCTGTGTGCGACGAGGAAACGACATCAGGACATGGATTAAAGTTACAAGAGTCAGTTTTGTGTCATATTGGAGCTTTAAATATGTAAATGTGCTGTTGTGTATAAACATTTTATTTAGGTCTGCAAAGATTTCATTGATTAATCACAACAGATCGATTAATGACACAGTTCTCGTGTTTACTCGTTCATTCAGGCTCCACACATGAGCAGAAGTGTCAGACTCACATCAGGAGTTACACAAATGATCCTGGTGATATGAAAATGAGGAGTTTGGGTCAAAGCTCTTTTGTCTGTTACATTTGACCAGGACAAAAAGCTGCTTCTCTTCAGCCTTATCTCGCAATATTTAAGAAAAACCTCATATTCACAGAGACTTTTATGATCTGTACAAGTAGAAAAACACACGTGGACATCCCACTGTCCCAGGGTCAGGTTCACTTTGTGTTTTGTTGTATTTGTGTCATTCCTCAAGCGGCTTATTCTATTTTTAATTTTATACTTCTGTTTTTTAATTTAATTGTGTCATATTAAAGTTTCACAAAAAGAAAAAGATGTAATATTTATGTTTAATTAATTTTTAGCCCCCTTTTCCTCCACCTTTGTGCTAAAACAAACCACTATATATAAAAAAAATAAAAAAAAATAAAAAAAATAATAATAATAACATCAGTAATAATAATAATAATAATAATAATAATTAATAATAATAATAATAATAATAAATAATAAATAATAATAAATAATAATAAAAATAGAAAAAAAGTGTAAATAAATAGAATGAATAAATTATGAAAAATAAATAAAAAGTGATGTAACATTAATAATGTTGGTAATAAAAATAACAAAACAACTAACATCCAAACGGCTTCTTCAGTTCTGGTCAGATTCCTGCTGGACACTGCCTCATATCTGTGTGAAGGAGGCGCTAAGCTAACACACCCGTTTGAAGCTAACACACCTGTTTGAAGCTAACACACCTGTTTGAAGCTAACACACCTGTTTGAAGCTAACACACCTGTTTGAAGCTAACACACCTGTTTGAAGCTAACACACCTGTTTGAAGCTAACACACCTGTTTGTTTACAGTTTCTGTTTGTTGGGTCTAAGTGTGTCATTTTTAGTGTAATCATTCAGGCCCCTAATGCCTCTCACACCTGTTAGCAAACTGGCTATTAGCATACTGTCTAGCACTATTGTACTGTCTGTATAAAGAAGTGAGTGACGTCACCCACAGCATTTGGCTCCAAATGAAGCTCATGGAGGTGAGAGCAGGTGTAGCGGCGACTCTGGAGCAGAGTTTCAGAGCAACCAAAGAACCAATCAGGAGCCCCCTGCTGGTTTAGCAGCAAGCGGGCGCTTAGCAACACTGTCAATCAAACCTATTGCTAATGCTAGCGAGAGGAAGGCGTCTGATTTGTCTGTTATTAATGTTCATATCTTGATTTACAGACACAATAGTGAAATAAAAACCCCAGGATCATGTAGAGGGTTAATACGAACATTTAAGACCAGAATGAGTCTGAAGCAGCAGTTGGAGTCGATGAAACAGGAAGTGCGCACACGATCACTTCCTGTTTGTAACGTGGCGGCTAACAGGTTAGCTAACAGTCTGTGGTTGTACATAACGGTAGATTCTTTACCTAGTATTCATTCAAAACTTCCATTTCCACCAGGTTAAGCGTCAGTATCTCCATGGAGACGAGCAGGTAGTGGACCCCCCCCCACCTGAAAAGTTACATAATGCAGCTTTAACTTTTCATGTATTTAAATGATCGTCCTCTATCCTCCAGTATAAAACAGTTATTCCTCTTTAAGACGATGAAGCTCATGTTCACGTCTCCTCCTCTAAACGGCTCTTTTCTCCTGTAAACGGCTCTTTTCTCCTGTAAACGGCTCTTTGGCCTTCTTAAACTTCCCTTTGATCAAATTAAGCCAAACTGAGCGGAGACTCGAGCAGATTCATATCACGACAGGCCGACGCGCAGTAACAACTAATTCAATTCCCTCATCTGGGAGGGGGCGGGGCCACGCGCTTTGTATGTACGCCGGGGTCACGGGGTTAAAACCAGGATTTAATATAAAATGGCTGACACTTAGCGCTGATGTGGGGGAGGTACGAGGTGCAGGGGGGTTTACGGGAGAGCTCTGAGGCGGGAGACAGAGCGAAGACGGGTTTTCAGAGCAAGAAACACGACAAAAATGAAAAAAATGTTTAATTTGAGCCTAAGAAGTGACTTATCTGACAGGACAAATCTTAAAAAATAACACAAATTTTCACAAAACTGACTCGTGTGAACGTTAAACCATGTTCTAACGCTGTTTCCTCCTCAAAAACAGACCTGGAGTTGTGTTTTGTTTCATTTATTATTAGTCTGTTACATCACCAAAGCTCAAAACACTGTGTTCCACCTTGTGATGTCATCATGTGGTGATACAGGAAGTGCTCCACTGTGTTTTTAAACTCCACACACCTTCATTTATAGAATCATCTGGATCATTTCAGTCCTGGAGTTGTCTCTTATCTCGACTGAACTAAAGGTAAAAGGAGGAGTTAACATGAAAACTACCACTTGATGACATCACAAGGTGGAACAGAGAGAGATGGTCATTCTAAAGAGAGAGAGAGAGAAAAAGAGAAAAAAATAGAGTGAGAGAGAGAGACAGAGAGAGGAGAAAGAGAATGAGAAAGAGAGAGGAGAAAGAGAGAGAATGAGAGAGCGACAGAGAGAGAGAGACAGAGAGACAGTTAGAGCGACAGAGAAAGAGGAGGAGAAAGAGAGAACAAGCGACAGAGAGAGCGACAGAGAGAGAGAGAGCGACAGAGAGAGAGAGAGCGACAGAGAGAGAGAGCGAGCGACAGAGAGCGACAGAGAGAGAGAGAGCGAGCGACAGAGAGAGAGCGAGAGACAGAGCGAGCGAGAGAGAGACAGAGAGAACAAGAGACAGAGAGAGAGAAAGAGGAGGCAAAAGAGAGAGAACGAGTGACAGAGAGAGCGACAGAGAGAGCGACAGAGAGAGCGAGAGAGACAGAGAAAGACAGACAGAGAGAAAGAGGAGGAGAAAGAGAGAACGAGAGACAGAGAGAGACAGAGAGAAAGAGGAGGCAAAAGAGAGAGAGAGCGACAGAGAGAGAGCGACAGAGAGAGAGCGACAGAGAGAGAGCGACAGAGAGAGAGCGACAGAGAGAGAGCGACAGAGATAGAGCGACAGAGAAAGACAAAGAGAGAAAGAGGAGGAGAAAGAGAGAACGAGAGACAGAGAGAGACAGAGAGAGAAAGAGGAGGCAAAAGAGAGAGAGAGCGACAGAGAGAGAGCGACAGAGAGAGAGCGACAGAGAGAGAAAGAGGAGGAGAAAGAGAGAACGAGAGACAGAGAGAGACAGAGAGAAAGAGGAGGCAAAAGAGAGAGAGAGCGACAGAGAGAGAGCGACAGAGAGAGAAAGAGGAGGAGAAAGAGAGAACGAGAGACAGAGAGAGAGCGACAGAGCGAGAACGACAGAGAGAGACAGAGAGTTTATCTTAAAGCTTGAGCTCAGTCAGTGTCAGCAGTTCTCCTCGCCCCCCCCCCCCTCCCTCCCTCCCTCGCCCCTCCCCCCCTCTCTCTCTCTCTCCGCACGCCGCTGGTGGAGGATGAACATTTCCGAGGCGTTTGTTTGAAGTGGTTGTAGTTGTGAAGTCGCTGTCAGTTTAAGAGGAAAAGCCAAAGAGCAGCACGTCCTCCACACAGAACGTGAGCTCCTCTTTAATCACCTTTAAACTCACAGTGTCTCGCTCTGCGTCCCCCTCGTCTCCATTTGAGATCGTGAAAGTGAACTCTGCGGTTTGACCTTTGCAGATGTGAATATTTAGATAAAGTTATTGTGTTTGAAAAAGCAACGACCTTTGACCTCAAATGTCCCTGTGCGTCCTGTAAAGTTTCATAAATGTCCGAAATCTCACAAAACTGACTCTTGTAGCTTTAGTCCATGTTCTAATCCTGTTTACTCCTCAAAAACAGACCTGGAGTTGTGTTTTGTTTCATTCACACATGTTTAACACACAAACCCTCAACTGAAAACACTCTGTTCCACCTTGTGATGTCATCATGTGGTGATACAGGAAGTGCTCCACTGTGTTTTTAAACTCCACACACCTTCATTTATAGAATCATTTGGATCATTTCAGTCCTGGAGTTGTCTCTTATCTCGACTGAACTAAAGGTAAAAGGAGGAGTTAACATGAAAACTACCACTTGATGACATCACAAGGTGGAACAGAGCATTTTTAAAAGGTCTTATGTCACAAAAAACTGACTGTTATAGATTTAAGTCATGTTCTAATGCTGTTTACTCCTCTAAAACAGACCTGGAGTTGTGTTTTGTTTCATTTATTATTAGTCTGTTTTATCTCCAAACCTCAAAACGCTCTGTTCCACCTTGTGATGTCATCAAGTGGTAGTTTTCAAGTTAACAGCTCCTTTTAACTTTAGTTCAGTCGAGATTTTAGTTCAATTCCTCGACTGAAATGATCCAAATGATTCTATAAATGAAGGTGTGTGGAGTTTAAAAACACAGTGGAGCACTTCCTGTATCACCACATGATGACATCACAAGGTGGAACAGAGTGTTTTTGTTCAGTTTGAGAGAAAAACTCAGCCTAAATCTGCAGGTTTGTGTGTTAAACGTGTGAGAATGAACCAAAAAAACACAACTCCGGGTCTGTGTGCGACGAGGAGACGGCGTTATGACACAGATCAGAGCAGAGTAACACGAGCGCTTTAAACGTTCAGTTGAAATCTAAATTCTCGTGTCGGGGGACGAGTCGGGAGCAGGTCGTGGAGCAGATCGGGGGCGTGTTGGTCCACAGTTTCTCCGCGGCTGCAGTAGATCAAGGGTGTGCTCCGTATTACATCAGCGTTTGGACGAGCGCCGCCAGTAACACGACCACGGGAGGCTCAATCCCACACTGGAGCTGTGCAGATTTTTAAGTTCTGACTAAAACTTTCGATTCCTCCGGAGACTTTTGGAGCAGATGTCAGGACTGTGGCTGAATCACTCGTCCTCGGATTTAAGGTTATGAAATAGAATCAACGCAGAAAAAGAATAAGAAGAGACCATGATGCAGGAGGTCGTGTGTTCAAACCTCAGGCTAAAGCAGCGACAGCGGCCAATCTGGAGCAGAGTTTCATGTTTGGAATCGACCCAACCACGAGTGTCATAGCAACCAAAGAGCCAATCAGGAGCGAGGATGTTGAAGTTAACGCCCCTTCCCGCCCACATCACTGGTTTAGCAGGGAGCGGGCGCTTAGCAACGCTGTCAATCAAACCTACTGCTAACACTCTCTCTCCCTCGCTTTGTCTCTTTCTTTATCTCACTCTTTCTCTCTGTTTCTCTCTTTGTCTCTTTTGCTTTCGCTCTCTCTCTGTCTCTTTCTTTATCTCTTTCTCTGTTTCTGTCTCTTTGTCTCTCTCTCGCTTTCTCTCTCTGTCTCTTTCTCTCTCAGTTTCTGTCTCTTTTTCCCCTTTCTCACTCTCTCTCTTTGTCTCTCTGTCTCTCTGTTTGTCTCTCTCTCTCTCTGTCTTTCTCTCACTCCTTTTCTCTCTGTTTCTCTCTTTGTCTCTCTCTCTCTTTGTCTCTCTTGCTTTCGCTCTCTCTCTGTCTCTTTCTTTCTCTCTCTGTTTCTGTCTCTTTGTCTCTCTCTCGCTTTCTCTCTCTCTGTCTCTTTCTCTCTCAGTTTCTGTCTCTTTTTCCCTTTCTCGCTCCTTCTCTTTGTCTCTCTCTGTCTCTCTCTTTATGTCTCTTTCTCTCTCTCTTCATCTGAGTCTCGCTTTCTCTCTCTCTCTTTATCTCTCTCTCTATTTCTGTCTCTTTTTCCCCTTTCTCACTCTCTCTCTTTGTCTCTCTGTCTCTCTCTGTTTGTCTCTCTCTCTCTGTCTTTCTCTCGCTCCTTTTCTCTCTGTTTCTCTCTTTGTCTCTCTCTCTCTTTGTCTCTCTTGCTTTCGCTCTCTCTCTGTCTCTTTCTTTCTCTCTCTGTTTCTGTCTCTTTGTCTCTCTCTCGCTTTCTCTCTCTCTGTCTCTTTCTCTCTCAGTTTCTGTCTCTTTTTCCCTTTCTCGCTCCTTCTCTTTGTCTCTCTCTGTCTCTCTCTTTATGTCTCTTTCTCTCTCTCTTCATCTGAGTCTCGCTTTCTCTCTCTCTCTTTATCTCTCTCTCTATTTCTGTCTCTTTTTCCCCTTTCTCACTCTCTCTCTTTGTCTCTCTGTCTCTCTCTGTTTGTCTCTCTCTCTTTGTCTCTCTCTCTCTGTCTTTCTCTCGCTCCTTTTCTCTCTGTTTCTCTCTTTGTCTCTCTCTCTCTTTGTCTCTCTTGCTTTCGCTCTCTCTCTGTCTCTTTCTTTCTCTCTCTGTTTCTGTCTCTTTGTCTCTCTCTCGCTTTCTCTCTCTCTGTCTCTTTCTCTCTCAGTTTCTGTCTCTTTTTCCCTTTCTCGCTCCTTCTCTTTGTCTCTCTCTGTCTCTCTCTTTATGTCTCTTTCTCTCTCTCTTCATCTGAGTCTCGCTTTCTCTCTCTCTCTTTATCTCTCTCTCTATTTCTGTCTCTTTTTCCCCTTTCTCACTCTCTCTCTTTGTCTCTCTGTCTCTCTCTGTTTGTCTCTCTCTCTCTGTCTTTCTCTCGCTCCTTTTCTCTCTGTTTCTCTCTTTGTCTCTCTCTCTCTTTGTCTCTCTTGCTTTCGCTCTCTCTCTGTCTCTCTCTTTCTCTCTCTGTTTCTGTCTCTTTGTCTCTCTCTCGCTTTCTCTCTCTCTGTCTCTTTCTCTCTCTCAGTTTCTGTCTCTTTTCCCCTTTCTCACTCTTTCTCTTTTTGTCTCTCTCTGTCTCTCTTTGTCTTTCTCTTTATGTCTCTTTCTCTCTCTCTTTGTCTGACTCTTGCTTTCTCTCTCTCTGTTTTTCTTTATCTCTCTCTTTCTCTATTTCTGTCTCTTTTTCCCTTTCTTGCTCTCTCTCTTTGTCTCTCTCTCTGTCTTTCTCTCTCTCTCTGTGTCTCTCTCTCGACCTCAGATAAAGAAGGACCTGATTTGTCTGTTATTAATGTTCATATCTTGATTTACAGACACAATAGTGAAATAAAAACCCCAGGATCATGTAGAGGGTTAATACGAACATTTAAGTCGATGGAGCAGGAAGTGCACCATGATCACTTCCTGTTTGGAACGCAGCGTTAGCAGGTTAGCTCTGTGCATTTACATAAACTCCTCCCTGGTATTTAACACTGAACAGCACATCTTGGTGTTTTTCTCGTTCTTTTCTTGTTTATCTTGTGTCTGTATTTATGTTTTGTTTTTGTGTATTTGTTCTCGTTTAAATTTGCTTCAGAAACAAACCTGCTGCTCATTGACACACGACAGAATAACAATTTCTCCCGACTGTGAACATTTCTATTGAAGAACAAGAGCAGGATTTCATTAAACCTGCGTAATCCTCACGGGGGCCATAACTGAACACAGCTTGTTGCTATGGCTCCGACTTGTACGAGTGAATCCATGAGCAGAGCGAGGGGGCTGCGGAGCGCGGACACGGCGGAGGATCCGGCGCGTCGTTCTGGAAACATGTCGAATGCCTTTTATCCCAGATGTTTGGCAGGGCTCGGAGAATGTGCAGGTGGGAGCGGGTGGAGGGGGGACGCTCGTTTCAGCCCCGTTTAAACTCGAGCTGAGTCAGAGACGGTTCTGTCGGGACAAAATGGACGTCGAGGTGTTAAAGTACAAAGAGACGATTTGAGTTTTATGAGCCGTGACCATCGTGCGTGTGTGTGTGGAGGGTTACGCGGCGTTTCGTTCCGTAAACAGATTTGTGGACACCTACACGCGTTAATACGGCTCCGATAAAACGTGACATTTGGCTCCGTAAAAAGAAACGCTCGACTAAAATTACATCATGAAGTTCTTTTGGTTTGAACAGTTTGAAAAATAAAAAAAACACAAACTCACAGAGGAGAGTCGCAGCAGGAGTCAGACTCTCCGTTTAACTCATGTTTCATCTGGTTTATTTTCTCCGCTAAAGCGTTAGCGAAGATGCTACACGTGTAAACAAACAGCGGCGGGTGATGATGTCACTGGACCGTGGCTCGTTCGGTGTGAGTGTGGCTCGTTCGGTGTGAGTGTGGCTCCAGTCTGGACCTCACAGCTCTCTTCACGGTTGTGCAGTCAGTTCTGTGCGATAGACGTAGCTAACGCGCTAACCACCGAGTTCCAAACAGGAAGTGGGCGTGTCACTTCGGGCTTCAATTCACTTGTTCGTATTAACCCTCTACATGACCCTGGGGTTCTTTTTTTATTTTTTTTTATTCTGAGTTTATTTTTTAATGTTGTTAATGTTATTTTTTTTATTTGTATTATTTTATTTATTTTTTTAGGTTATTTTTTATTTATTTATTCTTTTTAGTTATTTTGAGTTTTTTGTAATTTTGTTTATTTTTTGTTATTTTGAGTTTTTTAATTTTTAATTTTTTTGTTATTTTGAGAGTTTTATTTTTATTTTTTTTATTATATTTCTTTTAGTTATTTTGATTTTTTTTGTTCATTTTTTATTTATTTTTGTTAATTTGAGTTGTTTTTATTTTATTTTGAGATTATTTTTTGTTGTTTTTTTAAACTGTGTCTCCTCTCTCTGTCTCTGCTGCTTCAGACTCATTCTGGTCTTAAATGTTCGTATTAACCCTCTACATGATCCTGGGGTTTTTATTTTACAGACAAATCAGGTCCTTCTTTCCCCGAGGTCGCTCCTGTTAGCGTTAGCAACAGGTTTGATTGACAGCGTTGCTAAGCGCTCACTCTCTGCTAAACCAGTGGTGTGGACCTTATATCATAATCATAATCTACATAATCTACATTTTCACCATTCTAAAAACAGATTATTGTCCTTTAAAATGTCAATCGCTAAAACAAAGATGCTAATTTTTCACTTCTCTGCGACTCATGTTTTCTGCTTTTTCTGTGACCTGCTCTGACTCTGCAGCGTCCGTCCGCCTGTGCGTATAACTGCACATAAAACCGCCAGAACTACATTATAATCCTCACGTTTACGACTCTTTTGGTTCTATTAAACGCGCTTCCGTAAAGTTCAGCCCTAAACCCTGAACTTACGTGACCCGCGTTTATACTGTACATCAAACAGTCGCGTCGATCCGTTGATTTCACGAGCCCCACGACTCAAAGAAAAATAAAATACACGTAGAAAATGCCTTTAGCTGACACTCGCAATTCTCTTAATGTTCCTTCATGCATTTGAGCAGACGTCGCGTTGCCGTAGCGATGCTGCTTCCCTTAGATAATACTCTCCTCTGGGACTTCAGCGCTCGCTCTTTGACAAGATGTGGTTTGGTGATAAAAGAAGCAAACATCCAGTGTGATGCAGACAGTTTACTGCTGGTCCGTGTCGTCTTTTATCTTCGGCGCTGCAGGGATGACGGGTCCGTGAAGCCGTCAGTCTGTGATAATTCAACTGAAGAGCGACGTTTTTTTATGTGTAAACGCCACAGACGGTTTAAAGACGTGACTGAGCGAGTGTGACGTCCCCACAGCGTTCAGGCAAATGAAGCTCGTCGAGGCTAACGGTTACAGCGGCTAATTTGGAGCCGAGTTACACATTTTGAGTATCATAGCAACCAAAGAGCCAATCAGGAGCGAGGCTGTTGAAGGTAACGCCCCTTTCCGCCCATTTTAGCAGGGAGCTTAGCAACGGTGTCAATCAAACCTGTTGCTAACGCGAGTGGGAGCACAGACTGTAGGGTCGACGAAGGGCGCTCCTCCGTTTAGCTACGGGACTACGCCACGGAGCGAACTTCAACCGCCGTCTGTGCGCTTACGTTACGTCGCCTAGCAACCGTGGCAGCTGCTGACTAATGAGCTAAACGCGTAAAACGGACACTGAAATAATCTGTTTTATTTTTCGAGGCGTCGTCGTCGTCGCAGTCGTTTATTTCTGTTTAGATTGAATGAAGTAAAGAATTAATGTTTCTCTTTGAATATCAACAGACAAATATAACGTTTGAGGTGATTTTTTTTCCCCCAATTGTAGCGAGTATTAGATAAAATTAAGAAAATATACCATGTTTCACACGTAGAAGATCTCCATGGAAACACAGGGCACATTTGTCAGGTGCATGAAGTGACGTACGTGTCCTTCAAATGCAGCCGATGAAATGTGAAACCGACGAATTGGGACACGGCCTTTTATATAAACGGACATAGCTAACCTGCTAGCTGCCGCTTTCCAAACAGGAAGTGATCATGTGCGCACTTCTGGCTTGTCATTTTGGTTTTAAATGTTAACCCGCTCTGTGTGATCCCGGGGTTTTTCTTTCACTTTTGTGTTTCAGTGTAAAATAAATTGGAGCCGGAGTCGCCCATGCTCACTTCCTGTTTGAACCGCGGCGCTAGCATGTTAGCTAAGTCTATTTATATACGTGTGTGACTTTAAGGACCATACGATCTTGAGCCGCTCTTTTGACTAACGCCGTCGCCATAGCTACTCTACTTCCTGTGTCGTTCTGTGGTTTATTTTGTGACACCAACGCTATATTTTTCTCAGAAGTTTTCAAACGCTGTGGCGAGTGTGAGAGTGGACCCGACGATACGGGATTCTACACGAGAAACACCAAACGCAACGCACTTCCTGTTACTCAGCCGCAGTTTGCTCAAGACACGGGAACAAAGTGTAATTTTATATTTAAGAGAAGCGGCTCACTGTGACGGGAAGAACATGTTGTCGTGGAAACACTAAAGAGGCTTTTTTAAGGACACGGCGATCCGGCTTTGTCAGCGCCGATCCCGATTTCGATACAAAAATAAGACACGACAAAACTGATCCAAATGTGTTTTTAAAGCCATGTTTTATCTCTCAAGTAACGACAGAACAACTTAAATAAAAGGTGAAATATTCTATTTTGATGCCATGTCCAGAGTTCTGTCAAGAACAACTGATATTTCTCTGATGTTTCTCCATGAAACTTCCTTCAGTTTTCAACATTACAGCGTTTACTTTACATCGGAAATAAAAAAATTCCCATCCTTTGCTCAATGGATTAATGAGATTATGTCGTTTTTAAGTGGAGAAGATTAGATATTCCAAGAAGGGCATTGTAAACTAATTTTATAGAAAGTGGCAAACATTTATTGAGTTTTTTGAAACTGTCTAAGTCAGAGCTGCTCAGACTTTTTCAGTGTGAGCTCCTTTTAAAATGATCGTGTCTGAAAGATCCACCACCTAATACAAAAATGTTAAACATATATTTATTTGTAAATGTTTTATGATTCTCATATGTCCAGTGCATTTTCATGTACATGAGATAAAACTGAACAACAACTGAACTTCTCACATGTTCATAATGACTTTGATGATGATTTCTGCTCTGACACTGAACAGAATCTGTGAGGTCAGAGTTCGGGCAGAAGCTTCTGACACGAGGAAAACTGCATTTTTCGTTTGAAAGTGATAACAGAGATAATCATGTTGATTATGGTTTTGTCTTTTTTTTTATAGCCATAAAAATCATGTTAAACGAAGTATCAGAATTTACTGCATTTTTCACACAAATACTTCTATTTTACACATCCATCTGTATTTTTTCTTTGACGCATCGAATAAATGAGTGAAAATCCCCGCAGCGCCGCGCTCTCATTCGTCACCAGGGACAACAGAGGCAGATTTACCGTAATGTGGGTATATTTATACATCCCCACGTCTCCACTTTGAGACGCCGTTTGAATTTACATGAGAGCACGGCGTGGAGTTACGCTGCTGGTTACGCTCTATCAGCGACGACAGGATCCGACGCTATAGGGTTAAACTCGCACTTGTTTGTGCAGCGTCCATGATGTGACCTCGGGTCAGGTGTGACCTCGGGTCAGGTGTGACCTCGGGTCAGGTGTGACCTCGGGTCAGGTGTGACCTGACTGTCCTGTGTATTAGTCATGTGACTGGATGATGACGGGACGTGATCTACACAAAATGCCTTCGCCATCGACGTAATGAACAGCCCTGGTCTAAGTCAAACTCCATTCTCCCCTTTTCATTATTATCATCATTTTTTTTTTATTTATGATTTAGATATTTTTTATTATTTATTGTGTGATGTTCTTATTCATCTATTCACTCAAAATG